>NC_136959.1:10772686-10852686 GCF_032717465.1 Coenobita brevimanus
ATGCAAACAAACTGACCAGGTAATGATGATAACTGAAACAGAAACAGTGAGTCCGATGGATGAAAGCCTGGTAGACGGGCTGACGGGATTATGGTGTGAGATAGACCGATAGATAGACAGACAGATTGGCTGACAAATAGGTCGGGAAAAAGATAGGCAGAGAAATAGATATAATTAAGAGTTGCATATATAATTTTCTGCACATGTATTTGGCAGAATTTCCGATGAGCAACACAGGTGGATGTCTGAGTACGGAGTGGGAGGGCCCAAGATCGAACCCAGTTGCGACAGTTTCTTTTTCTATATCAGGTCAGGGTTCAAAATCGGGCTCGTTTATGCGTTTGTTACAGCTAATTTACGCAGTCAGTATAGTCTCTCTCTCTCTCTCTCTCTCTCTCTGCCAATCCTCATGCCATGTAGCCAACTGTGTCCATAACCCCTTCAGTACGGTGAGGTCTTCTTCACTGTATTCTTGCTATCCACACAGTATTTTACTCAGCTCAGGAGAGACTTTGTGAAGTAGACGGGTCTGCTGCAGCCTTCCTTAACCACCTTCACTACTAGGCTGCTCTCCTCTGCCCAATATAATCCTCTCGCCCCACCAACAACAACACAAAAATACTCTTCTCACACACAACCTTATCTCCCTCATTCATATTTACCTTCTGTATCTTATCTATTCCTTGATTATTACATTCAGTACTGTTGTTAACTCATACCATTTAGTAGAGGCCAGTATGGTCCGGATGATGATGATGATGATGATGATGATGGTGATGATGGACGCCGACGACGACGATGGCGAACACGACGATGACGATGACAACGATTACTATGTTGATTACGACAAGGACGATGGTAGTGATGATGATGATAATGATGACGATGATGACAATTGTATTTGAGGTCGCTTATCCTTCGGCTGATGTCTGACTAAAAGACTGTGGAGTAAATAGATGAAATGCTTTGAAATTATGTGTAGACAAGGAAACGAATACATTACGGTTACATATGAGGGACAGAAGCCACACTGGCCATCACTGGTAGATAACTGGGTCTGGAAACTGACGGCCCGGCATCGAATCCGCAATTGTGTTGCAGGCTTCTTTTTTACGTAACTCATACCACGTTCAGTGCCTGATCTGCTCTCTTGTTTGACAGTATTTTTCCTTCTCTCTCTCTCTCTCTCTCTCTCGTGTATGTAAGTGCACCAGCAATGGGTCTTAAATTCTACACTGTCTTCCTCTCCGTTGACGCACTATGTCATCCATATTCCACCATGCACCCACCGCAGTGTTAATACTGTTACCATTAACCCCTTCACAGTAGGCACAACTCTACTATGCTATTCTACCTAACCTAACGCCAGACGATTTTATTCATCTGAGAGTGAGTCATAGCAGCCCGAGTGCTAATGCAATCACAACGAATCCTCGCATGGTAGGCACAAGTATAGTAATCTATTCCAACTAACTCCAGACGATTTTATTCATCTAAAAGTGAGTCATAGGAGCCTGATGTTAAGACACTAGAAATAACACTCACCCGGGATTATCTCTGAGACTTAAACAGATACACAGATAGACAGACAGATACAGTACATGGGTGGCTGGAAGGATGGACACAATACAGTTGGTGATTGGATGAATGTTGGGATGGATGGATTGATGGATGGTTAAAACGATGAATAAAGAAATACACAAACAGAAATGGACGAATGTATAGGCTAACAAATTGACAGAGAAAATAGATTAATGTTCAAGAAGATAAACAGAAACCACGACAGCCAACACAGGTAGACATCTGGGTGTGGTTGGTGAGCCCGAGATCGAACCAGATAGGGTGGATGGTTTCTTTCTTTTTCTTTTTTTTTTCTTTTTTTTTTCGAATTTCAGCCTATTGCTAGTCACTTGGTTTCACTTCTGTTTTTGCCTGTGTTCGCTAGTCGTATATTTTCTTTATAACTGCTGTGTGTATGAGTGTAACAAAATGGTGGGTGGTGAGCCGTAATAAAACAGGAAGTTGTATATCCTGGGGCAAAACGTTAAATGTGATAGTTTTAACATTTTTGGTGGGCCATATTTCTCTCTTCATCATAGTAAAATCGTGTGACGTCAGCGGAAATAAACTGCAAGTAGGTAATTGGCAGGCAAAGGGTTAAAGGCGTTTTGTTGTGGCCACCCTGGATGAAGCCTGCCATTGGGTGTGGCCTGAGGGATGGCCAGACCCACTGACTAATAGATAAATAGATAGATACACACACACACACACACACACACACACACACACACACACACACACACACCCTGGATGAAGCCTGCCATTGGGTGTGGCCTGAGGGATGGCCAGACCCACTGACTAATAGATAAATAGATAGATACACACACACACACACACACACACACACACACACACACACACACACACCCTGGATGAAGCCTGCCATTGGGTGTGGCCTAAGGGATGGCCAGACCCACTGACAAATAGATAAATAGATAGATACACACACACACACACACACACACACACCTGGATAAACCCTGCCATTGAGTGATAGGTAACTAATTGATTACGAGATAAAAACAAGTAGTCAGTTGACGAGACAGATAGACAGGTATAGAGATTGACTGATAGATATACAGACAGTCCTACCTGGTAATGATGATAATTGAGACGGAAACAGTGAATCCTATGAATGAAAGTCTGATAGAAGGACAAACGGAATTATTGCGACAGATAGAGCGATAGATAGACCGACAGATTAGTAGACAAATAGGTCGGGACATGACAGAGAGAGAGAGATACAATTAATTGATGCATATATAATTTTCTGTTCATATATTTCCTTGAAACTCCAGTAACCAACACAGGTGGATGTCTGAGTTTGGATTGGGAGGACCCGGGATCGAACCCAGCCGCGAAAGTTTCTTTTTCTATATCAGGTTAGGGTTCATAACTGGGTTCGATTTTGCATTTCTTACAACTGATACACGCATGTCAGTGTAATGTTACGCTTTCTCTCTCTCTCTCTCTCTCTGCCAATCCTCATGCCATGTAGCCAACTGTGTACATAACCCCTTCAGTACGGTGAGGTCTTCTTCACTGTATTCTTGCTATCCACACAGTATTTTACTCAGCTCAGGAGAGACTTTGTGAAGTAGACGGGTTTGCTGCAGCCTTCCTTAACCACCTTCACTACTAGGCTGCTCTCCTCTGCCCAATATAATCCTCTCGCCCCACCAACAACAACACAAAAATACTCTTCTCACACACAACCTTATCTCCCTCATTCATATTTACCTTCTTTATCTTATCTGTTCGCTATATACGGTAATTATTTCATTTATATACTACTGTTGTTAACTGACGCCATTTATCAGTGGCAAGTATGGTCCGAATGATAATGATGATGATGGTGGTGGTGACGTCGACGATGACAACGACGATGAAGATGATGGTCATGATGATGATGAACACTAACTATGACGGCGATGACGGTAATGATGTTGGCTAAGACGATGATGATGAAAAAAAAATGATAATGATGATTAAGGTGATGATAATAATCACATGTAAGGTCGTTTTTATTTTTCGATTGATGTTTAACATTTTCAAGAGTAAATAGATGAATTCATAAGTTGAAAGGGAGATATATACAGTACGTTTGGTTACATATGAGGGACAGAAGCCACACCGACCAACACTGGTAGATAACTGGGTCTGTATAATGACGGCCCGGGATCGAACCATGGGAGAGCGTTGGCTTCTTTTTTACGTACAACATACTAGGTTGGGTGCCTGATAAGCTATCTTGTGTAACAATATTTTTCGTTCTCTCTCTCTCTCTCCTCTCTCTCTCTCCAACTGCAGTAGCAATGAGTCGGATTCCTACATCGTTCACGCACTGCTTAATCCATTTCGCAGCACACACACACACCTCTTCACGCACTTACAAAACTTACTAATCACACACCAACAAAACCACACCCACAAACTCTCACAACCACACCCACTCATACACACACATAACAGTACTTTTCCTCCACACGTACCTACTTATATCACAAAAGATCAGTCTAATCACACACACACACACACACACACACACACACACACACACACACATATTAACAACGCATTCCCCCCACACGCACCTTCACACGCACACTTTTCAAAAACTCACTCTACAGTAATCCTATGCACACTCACGTCTACTTTCCAATAACACAGTTACCTCGTTCTCAGACCTCCTCTCCTCCTTCTCCCACAAATAACCACCACAGCCACCCAGGAACACAACCACACTAACATATCCTAACAGCAAACAGGTCAGAGTGGAAAAAGCTGGCACAGATCTGTCATGCAATGAAAGCATACTGGGTTATGATGATGATGATAATGAATTCCATATGATGATATTATGTATCAAGACACTGATGATGATAATGATGATGAATTGCATATGTTGGTATTGTTACATATCATGATATTTATGATGATAATGGTGATGATAAATTATATATAATGAAGAAACAAAACCATTCGAGGACGGAAAGCCAATCTCCCGCCAAAATATGTTGTTGGAGAACAAACCTAATTTGAACTAGGACGCACTCAGGGAGAGCATACCTCCTGCAATGCCAGTGCAGGATCCGGATCCGGATCTGTCCCCAAATTTAATCAATTCTCTCTTGGCCCATGGCCCACCCGTCCACAAAATTTCATTAAAAATCATTAGAACTTTTGGAAATATGGTGTGGACAAAGAAACAAAAAGTTCCTTGATCAGGATGATGATCCGGATCACCACCAAAATCTAATGGATTGTTCCTTCGGTCATACCCTACACTCTAAAACAATTTCAGCAAAATCCGTCAAACTTTTTTGAGTAATCCTGTTAACAGACAGACGAACAAACAAACCAATGCTGGCAAAAACATAACCTCCTTGGCGGTGGTAATAAAATTCGCAAAACTCTGTTCAATTCAGTCACTGCGTTTTGCGAAATCCCAATCTATAATTAAAAATAGACAGTGGTTGGCATTCGGTCATCTTTGATTAAATCCTCACCAAAAGTAATAAACTACTGCACATCCATATACAGTAGTTGCTATTTCCCAGAAGATTTGATGAAAATTCGTCCATAACCTTTCGATTATGTTGGGAAAACACACACACACACACACACACACACACACCTTTCATAAAGCCTGCCATTGGGTGTGGCCTTTAGGGATGGTCAGACACACTGACTAATTTAAATGTAGATAGACTCACACACACACACACACACACACACACACACACACACACACACACACACAAAACCCCTATTCCCACTGACTGGTAACAGAATGATTAAACAACCAAGAAGATAGAAGGGAGATACAGAACGGTATACAGATAAACATTTACAGATTGATTAACAGATACATAGGTTGACGGATTGATAAACAAACAATCCCACCCGGAAATGATTATAATTGAGACAGAAACAGGGGGTTCTATCAATGAAGGCCTGACAGACGGACTAAGAGGATTATAATGCCAAATAGATCATATATAGACATATAGGTAGACAAATAGATCTAGAAATAATGAGATAGATAGATATAACTGATTATTCCATAGATTATCATCCGCATATATATCTGGCAGAAACTCCAATAACCAACACAGGTGGATGTCTGGGTATGGAGTGGGATGACCCGGGTCCCGGGATCAACCCAAACAGAGAGTTTTTCTATATCAGGTCGGGTTTCAAAATTGGGTTCGTTTTTGAATCTCTTGGAACTGATATACGCATGTCAGTGTAATGTTACGCTTTCTCTCTCTCTCTCTCTCTCTCTGCCAATCCTCATGCCTTGTAGCCAACTGTGTCCATAACCCCTTCAGTACGGTGAGGTCTTCTTCACTGTATTCTTGCTATCCACACAGTATTTTACTCAGCTCAGGAGAGACTTTGTGAAGTAGACGGGTTTGCTGCAGCCTTCCTTAACCACCTTCACTACTAGGCTGCTCTCCTCTGCCCAATATAATCCTCTCGCCCCACCAACAACAACACAAAAATACTCTTCTCACACACAACCTTATCTCCCTCATTCATAGTTACCTTCTTTATCTTATCTATTCCCTGATTATCACGATTAATACTGTTGTTTGCTCATGCCATTTATCAGTGGCAAGTATGGTCCGCATGATGATGATGATGATGATGATGATGATAATGATGATGATGGCGGCGACAATGACGACTACGATGATGATGATGGATACCGACGATGACTATGACGATAATGATGTTGACTGCCAAAGAGATGATGAAAATGATAATGATGATGGTGATGATAAGTAAAGTCGACTTAATTTTGAGGATGTTTAATTCAAAGTTTCAGGAATAAATGAATACAATGCTTTAAATTCATATGTAGTCAGGGAGACAAATACATTATGGTTACATTTGAGGGACAGAAACCACACCGGCCAACACTAGTAGATAAATGGGTCTTGATAGTGACGACTCAGGATCAACACCATTAAGGAGTAGAAGGCTTCTTGTATACGTAAATCATACTAGGTTCGGAGTATGATCTGTGATTAACAGGATCTCTCTCTCTCTCTCTCTCTCTCTCTCTCTCTCTCTCTCTCTCTCTCTCTCTTGTGTATGTAAGTGCATCAGCAATGGATCTTTTATCTTAGTCTTCCTCTCCGTTCACGTACTCCTTCATCCATATTCCACCACACACTTATCACAATGTTAACCCATTTCCGCACAGCGTCCTCAGTATACGATGGAGTCGGGCATCTTCAACGGTTAATAAAGGAGGGAACCCCAGGGTAGGGACCTATGAGCTTCGCGACTATGAACCGACAGGCGGACGGAGGTACGCTTAGTACCCTTCCAGCAAAATCCCTCGCACAGGAACCCTGGGAGCTAATGGGTTAATAATTTTACCATTAGCCCTCTCACAGTAGGCACAAATTTACTCTGCTATTCCACTTAATGCCAGACAATCTTATTAATCTGAAAGTGAGTCACAGGAGCCTGACTCCTAATGCAACCACAACTAACCCTCTAATGGCACGCACAGCTTTAGTACACTATTCTAAGTAACGCCAGACGATTTTATTAATCTGCGAGTGAGTCATAGGATCCTGATGTTAAGACACGAGAAATAATACCCACCCGGGATTAACTCTGAGACTTAAACGAATACACAGATAGATAGACAGATAAGTTGGTGACTGGAAGGATGGACATATTAAAAACAGGTGAATTAATGGATGACTAGAGGGACTGATGGTTAAAATGATGGATAAATAAATATACAGACACATGTGGACAAATACCAGTACATTGGCTGAAATAAAGACAGAGAATAGATTAATATCCAAAAATATAGATAGAAACCACTAAAGCCAACACAGGTAGATAACTGGGTTTCGTTAGTGAGGCCCGGGATCGAATAAGGGTGATTGGTTGGTTTCTTTTCTCAAATTTCAATTTATTATTTAAACTTGGTCTCAGTTTTACTTTTTTGTCTCTGCTTCGCTAGTCGTATATTTTCTTTATAACTGACGTGTGTATGAGTGTAACAAAATGGTGGTTGGTAAGCCGTAATAAAACAGCAAGTTGTATATCCTGGGGCAAAACGTTAAATGGGATAGTTTTAACATTTTTGGTGGGCCATATTTCTCTCTTCATCATAGTAAAATCGTGTGACGTCAGCGGAAATAAACTGCAAGTAGGTAATTGGCAGGCAAAGGGTTAAAGGCGTTTTGTTGTGGCCACCCTGGATGAAGCCTGCCATTGGGTGTGGCCTGAGGGATGGCCAGACCCACTGACTAATAGATAAATAGATAGATACACACACACACACACACACACACACACACACACACCCTGGATGAACCCTGCCATTGGATGTGGCCTGAGGGATGGCCAGACCCACTGACTAATAGATAAATAGATACACAGACAGACAGACAGACAGACAGACAGACAGACACACACACACACACACACACACACACACACACACACACACACACACACACACACACACATGCACACAAGTAATACATAAATAGATATACACACACACACACACACACACACACACACACACACACACACACACATACACACTCGTGCACACAAGTAATAAATAAATAGATACACACACACACACACACACACACACACACACACACACACACGCAATCACACAATTTACAATGCACTCCCCCCACACCCACCTTGACTCACGCACTATTCAAAAACTCACTCTAATCCTACGCACACTCACTTCTACTTTCATGTAACACAGTTCCGTCATTCTCAGACTTCCTCTCCTCCTTCTCCCACAAATAACCACCACAGCCACCCAGGAACACAACCACACTAACATATCCTAACAACAAATAGGTCAGAATGAAGAAAGCTGACACAGATCTGTCATGCAGTGGAAGGATGCTGGATGATGATGATGCTTAACCCTCCCATCGTGGGGGTAACTCTGGTGTTTTAGTCCAAGTAATTTCAGTGGACGGTTATTCAGGTGAGAGAGAGTCATATTAGTCTTGGTGTGTTATTACTGTCATCGTTAACCCCCTAATGACCGGAACAGCTCAAGTAATTAATTGCATCCGATGCCAGACTATTTTATTCAGCTGAGAGTGAGTCATAGATGCCTGAGTGTTAAGATGAGGAGCTGATACCTAACCGAGATGAAGCAGGCGACACAGATAGATAGACAGATAGATACACTGGATAATTGAAAGAGGGGAAAAATATTGTTAAAAATTATACTGATGGATTAATAAGAGGTCAGATAGGCATACAAATAAATAGACAAAAGAAAGACAAAAATATGAACTGAACAAGAGTTAGATTAAAACACATGGACAGAAAGACACACAGACAGAAACCACCACAGCCAACACAGGTAGATAACTGGGTCTGGTGAGTGAGGCCCGGCATCGAAACCAACTTGAATTGTAGGGTTTCTTTTTAGTATTTTATGTCACTGTATTTTCTATGCTTAGTTGTATACCTTGTTTCATTTCTTTTTATTTTTAATGCTCTCTCTCTCTCTCTCTCTCTCTCTCTCTCTCTCTCTCTCTCTCTCTCTCTCTCTCTCTCTCCAAGATGAGGTCGAAATAAAAATAGACGATCATCAGTCTTTCTCTATCATATGTGATCGTGCCAAACAGAAAACTTCCTCCTTTACATCATCACTATGCTCATTCTCTTCCTCCTCATCATCATCATCTTCATCACCATCATTGCCATCATCATCATCATCATTTTAGTCTCTTTTGACATCTTTGGAAAAGCAGAGGCGCCATCATCATCATCATCATCATCACCATCATCACCTCTTTTCACACTTAAGGAAAGGCTGAGGCAAAGATCAGAAAGCAAGGTAAGAGAGAGCACTACAGAGGGAGAACTACCTTCAGCCTGCCCAGTGATATCAACACACACTCATTCACTCACCATTTAACCCAGATCAATAAAATACTTTTTGTGCCCCTGTTAATTAACGACAAGTCCTCCCAGCCACAACACGCCACCCTCCCTCATATTCTCCCCCACCTTGCCCCTCCATCATGTTCTTGGCCTGTCTCAAAGGTATGAATTACAACACAAAGCCAAAGCAAGCAAGTCACTGGCCATCGCAACCACTGAACATATGCAGGAGGTGGCAAATATTTAACTTTCCGATGATCGGGTGTGGCTGGATTAACTGATGAAATGTTGGAGGACTCAGGAGATATGGAGTGGGGTTTGATGCCATTTTGATTAATTTCATTATATACACGAGTATATGAGTTTGTTGTCGCAGACGACTGACTGAAGAATGTGACTGTAAATGTGTAAAGGGGAAAGGGTAATGCCGTGAAAAGTGGAAATTATATGGACATGAGTCTTTTGGGCAAGATAATGAAGATCATGAAGAGAGTCCTGATAATTGAAAGAGGGAATATTGATAAGATGTAGTCTCAGTTTTTGCAAGACATAGGCACCACTGATACCATAATCATTGTCCGACAGCTTCGGGAAAATTAATTATATAGGAAAGAAGATGGAGCTTTTCTTTGTTTTTGTTGATTTGGACAAGTTGTTTGAATTATCCTTAAGGAGGTAGTGAAGTGGGCAGTGAGAACGCATGGGATAGAGGAGTGGCTGATTAAAGTGGTTATATCGCTATGCATGTGGGCTCTCATACCCATGTGAGACTGAGGAGAGATCTGAGTGACGATCTTTCCGTGAATGTTGGCTTGCATCAGGGGTTAGGCTTGAGTCCCTTGTTGCTTGTCATGGTTCTTGAAGCCCTCGCATATGACTTTAGAAATGGACTGCCAAGAGAGATGTAGTATGCTGATGACCTATGATGATTACAGAGAATGAAATGGAGGCGTAAGAAAGATTTAGGAAGTGGGAAGATGGAGCGGGGCACAAGGCACTGGGTATTTTTCTGGGGGGGGGGGGAAATAAAAGAGAAGATATCTAGAGGTGATGGCAATACTGTCAAATAAGAGGGAGTGTGGCTATGTGGAGTTTGCCACAAGGGTTTAGGAATAACTCCATGTTTTGAAGTCTTTGTGATTGGTGGGTGCTTAAGAGTTGTATTGGTATTAGAGGTATGTTGTGAGATAATAATGGTTTCCCATGAGTTGTGTGTTGAGGAGAAAATGTAGAGACTGACATTCAGATCATGATTGAAGTTCTTGGAGAGTCTCTTCAGTGCGCAGAGGAGTTTTGTTATTTGAGGGACAAGTTACATAATGGTGGTGGGGCTGGATCTAGCTCCGTAGATGGGGTAAGGACTGGCTGGAGGAAGTTCAGGTAGCTGTTGTCTCCCTTAACTTTGACACAGCTCTCCGTCCGTGCTAAGGGATCCTTGTATGCAGCGAGTTTTAGGAGTGTAATGCTGTATACAAGTCAGATCTAGGCAGCAAAACAAATAATAATAATAATAATAATAATAATAATAATAATAATAACAATAATAATAATAATAATAATAATAATAATAATAATAATAACAATAATGATAATAATAATAATAATAATAATAATAATAATAATAATAATAATAATAACAATAATAATAATAATAATAATAATAATAATAATAGATATATAAAAGGATACTCGCATTAATAAAAGTACAGAAAGGACAAAGATTAGAGGGATGTGTAGTGCGTTCTTGAATGAGAGGCCTGGCAGGGAGGTGGGGGCGGAGCGTAGGACTGCGACTGAGGAGCTGAAGGGGAAAGATGGGCCAAGAATGCACTGGTATCGTGATCACGAGGAGCTGACTGAAACATTTCGGGCATTTTGAGAGGATGAAGCATGACAATTCGGTGCGAAAGGTAAGATGTATGAATGTTGAGGGTAAGGTTACGAGAAACACACCAAAAATGACCTGAGACGAGGTTATAGAGTATGACATCAGGGATATGGAACTGAGCTGGGAGACTGTCAAAGACCTAACATCATGGAGATCCGTCATCAGGTGACCAAGCCGACGCATGCGCTCATCTTTGCGCCTTCTGAACGATACGATACAATACGAGCGTATGTACGTATGTACTTATGTATATATTTACTAAACATAAATTTGTCAGAAACTCCTACAGTCAACACAGGTGGATATCTGGGTGTGGACAGTGACGACCCAAGATCGAACCTAAACAAGGCCATTGAGTTTCTTTTATTACGTCATGCCAAGGATTATTTTTAGTATTTTTTACCAACCTCCTTTATGTCGCGGTATATTTTGTCATGATTATTTAAACTCTCTCTCTCTCTCTCTCTCTCTCTCTCTCTCTCTCTCTCTCTCTCTCTCTCTCACACACACACACACACACACACACACACACACACACATGTAACTTTAATATTACCAGTAACCTCCTTTACTACGAGGGATTTTCACGAAGCTGAATAAAATCGTGTGAGGGAAGGAAGCATGAAATGAAAGCGACATCACCGTTCTGAGAGGGTAGTTGTGGATGTAGCCCCAGGTTCATCTGAAACCTGAACCCAGTGGACTGCAGGATGAACTAGCCCTCCTGCTACAGTCCACCATCTTCCTTTCAGGGGATAGAGAGGGAGCTGAGAGACGTCTGTGTAACCTGGCAGTGAAGCCGACCAGTTATATTGGTGCCACCACGTGAAGGCATCCCTCTGCACCACCACTGAGAGGGTAAAAGGTGATGGATTCAAACATCTTTAGTACCTATCGATTTCCTTATCCTGAATGCAACCCTCTGCTGCTGACAAGAATATAAAATATAAAACAATATCCTGCTGACTGATATGGAGATTTTTAATTATATAAAATTCACACCGGGATTTTAAACCTCTTCAGTGCGATGACATATTATCGACTTCATTCTTGCCACTTACAGACTTAATTCAGCTTCACGAAGGAATATTTGAACTGGAGTAATCTGGTCTGTTCTCCATGACCTCTTGCACTACAGGAGCCTCTCCCACACTAAACAAAGTGGCCAAGAGGTAGCAAGAACGAAGGAATGAAAACAGGTCATTAGACTGAAGAGGTGAACAGAAACCCTCATGGCTGGCAGGGTAGAAAACCAGATGTGTTGCAGAGAACCAGGTTTCCATCCGTTATTAACATGTTTTTTTTTTTTTTTCTAAAACTATATAACTTTCCCTATTGCATCACCAGCAATGGGTCTTATATCCTACACTGTCTTCCTCTCCGTTCACGCACTCCTTCATCCATATTCCACCACGCATCCACCACAGTGGTAATACTGTTACCATTAACCCTCTCACAGTAGCCACAACTCTACTATGCTATTCCATCTAAAGGCAGACGATTTTATTCATGTGAGAGTGAGTCACAGGAGCCTGAGTGCTAACGCTGTCACAACTAACCCACTCATGGTAAGCACAACTCTAGAAGTCTATTCCAACTAACGCCAGACAATTTTATTCATCTGAGAATGAGTCATAGGATCCTGATGTTAAGACACGAGAAATAATACCCATCCGGGATTGACTCTGAGACTTATACAGATATACAGACAGACAGAGAGATACACTGGTAGATGGAAGGATGGACACAAATAGCAGGTGGATGGATGGGTGGATGGTTGGTTAAAACGATGGATAAACAAATACAAAGAAACAGATGGACTAACAAATAGGTTGAGAAAATTAGAGAGAAAATACCATATATCCATTAAGGTATATAGAAACTGGGAATGCCGACACAGGTAGATAACTGGGTCTGGTGAGTGAGGCCCGGGATCTAACCGGTTGTGGCGATGGTTTCTTTTTAAATATCAACCATTGTCGGTCACCTGGTGTCTGTACTATTTTCTCCTGTGTTGGCAAGTCTTACTTTCGTTATAACTGTTGTGTGTGAGTGTACCAAAATGGCGGGTGGTAAGCCGTAATAAAACAGAAAGTTGTATATCCTGGGGCAAAACGTTAAATGTGATAGTTTTAACATTTTTGGTGGGCCATATTTCTCTCTTCATCATAGTAAAATCGTGTGACGTCAGCGGAAATAAACTGCAAGTAGGTAATTGGCAGGCAAAGGGTTAAAGGCGTTTTGTTGTGGCCACCCTGGATGAAGCCTGCCATTGGGTGTGGCCTGAGGGATGGCCAGACCCACTGACTAATAGATAAATACACACACACACACACACACACACACACACACACACACACACACACACCCTGGATGAAGCCTGCCATTGGGTGTGGCCTGAGGGATGGCCAGACCCACTGACTAATAGATAAACACACACACACACACACACACACACACCGCTCGCTGGTGCAGTGGTAACGCTCTCGCCTAGCATCTGCTAAGACGGGGGTTCGCGCCTTGCTCGAGATGCGAAAAAGTTTCACTGACAAAGCGGGTGGTCACTGTCCTCCTTGAGCAAGAGGATGGGTGTTTGCGTGTGTGAAGGTCAAGGCTTTGCCCTTAGATCGGACTATATGAGCTCTCAGCTCTCTTCCGGGAGGGTAAAATGCCGATGATCACAAAACCATCACGTGATCCTGACCTACCCGGTGAATTACAAACACATACACACACCCTGGATGAAGCCTGCCATTGGGTGTCCTGAGGGATGGCCAGACCCACTGACTAATAGATAAACAGATAGATACACACACACATACATATACACACACCCTGGATGAAGCCTGCCATTGGGTGTGGCCTGAGGGATGGCCAGACCCACTGACTAACAGATAAACAGATAGATACAGACACATACACACACACACACACACACCTGGATAAACCCTGCCATTGAGTGATAGGTAACCAATTGATTACGAGATAATAAAAACAAATAGTCAGGTGACGAGACAGATAGACAGGTATAGAGATGGACTGATAGATATACAGACAGTCCTACCTGTTAATGATGATAATTGAGACGGAAACAGTGAATCCTATGAATGAAAGTCTGATAGAAGGACAAACGGAATTATTGCGACAGATAGAGCGATAGATAGACCAACAGATTAGTAGACAAATAGGTCGGGACATGACGGAGAAAGAGAGAGATACAATTAATAGATGCATATATAATTTTCTGTTCATATATTTCCTTGAAACTCCAGTAACCAACACAAGTGGATATCTGGGTTTGGACTGGGAGGACCCGGGATCGAACCCAGGCGCGAAAGTTTCTTTTTCTATATCAGGTTAGGGTTCAAAATTGGGTTCGATTTTGCATTTCTTACAACTGATACACGCATGTCAGTGTAATGTTACGCTCTCTCTCTCTCTGCCAATCCTCATGTCATGTAGCCAACTGTGTCCATAACCCCTTCAGTACGGTAAGGTCTTCTTCACTGTATTCTTGCTATCCACACAGTGTTTTACTCAGCTCAGGAGAGACTTTGTGAAGTAGACGGGTTTGCTGCAGCCTTCCTTAACCACTTTCACTACTAGGCTGCTCTCCTCTGCCCAATATAATCCTCTCGCCCCACCACCAACAACACAAAAATACTCTTCTCACACACAACCTTATCTCCCTCATTCATATTTACCTTCTTTATCTTATCTATTCCCTAATTATTATATTTATTATTGTTGTAAACTCATGCCCTTTATCAGTGGGAAATATGGCTCGTATGATGATGATGATGATTATGATGATGATGATGATGATAGCTTTCAATTCTGTAGATGAGTCGACTGTAAATGATGTCAAGCAACAGACTGCTAAAAGGTATATGAATTATACTGAGGTGATATATAGACAGATATAGAGGTAGATGCATTTTGCTTACATAAAACCAACAGAAGCCACACCGGCCAACACTGGCAGATAACTGGGCCTGGATAGGGAGGCCCGGGATCGAAACCACAATGTATCCGTGGTTTCTTTTTTAATCGATCATTGCCTGATTTTTCATTACAGTTTTACGTATTCTCTCTCTCTCTCTCTCTCTCTCTCTCTCTCTCTCTCTCTCTCTCTCTCTCGTGTATGTGAATTAATTAGCAATTTGGAGGGCCTCTTCCAATGTTTTCCTCTATTCATGCATTCTTTCATCCATATTCCAGCACTCACATCTACTCACACACGCACTCACTAACATGCTCACTTAATAAATACACTATCCACTACAGACCATCACACACACACATACACAAAAACATACGAACACAAGCAAGTATACACACACACACACACACACACACACACACACACACACACATGAACAATGCACTCCCTCCACACTCATCTTGTTACATAGCCTATGATTTCATCATCCTTTGTGTAATTCTAACGTACAGTGTGCTGCCTGTTTGATCACGAGCGTGTTCTGCCTCAGTTCCCCCCTTCTACCGTTCTAGTAGAGTAAGTCGTCATTTCTGTTGTTCAGAGCAGGATTGTCAACTCTTTGTCCCCGTGGCTTCATTTGCGCGTCCTTCTTGCAGGTTGTATCAAGCTCTGCCGGCCCCTATATAATGAGCTCAGTCTCTGCATCATTGCCACTTAGATCTGCTCCTCATTTGGTCACATCTCTGTCCTCCCCTGTACAGTTATTATTATTGTGAGTTTCTCAGGAAGTCTCCATCCATCTAGCAGCTGTGTGATTTGAGTATAAGTGTTATTGCATTTTGTTCTTGTACTGTATAGCATAAGGTGTTGATTTGTAGGCCTAGTAAAGTTTTTGTGATTCATTTTGTCAGCTAGTTTTAATACTATTTTGTATCTATAATAATTTATCTTGCACTAACTGAGCATTTCCCAGTGTATTTTCATTTTATCAGGGCTGACTTAGATAAATTTACTCATGCTATTTTCGTGTTAATAGAGGCTATTGCAGTTAACCATATATTTAACCTGTTTTTTGCCATTACATTATCCTTATGAGTCCTGAATGTTTTGTTGTTAGTTTGAGCATTAAACTTTAACTTGTAATTTTACCTAACTCTTTTGTTTTGAACCTGGAACTTTACAGGACAGTAGTGACTCTTAGTATTCTCACTTAAAGTGTACATTATCTTTCTCTGTTCCGTAACATAAGTTTGGCTACCTCGCCAGGATATTCAGGATATTATCATAAGGATATTGCTTGATATTTTGTGACTGTTACTTATTCATGATGTCTACTATTACTACACTTGATGAAGCCAAAGATTTTTTGTCAAATGTGCAAACAGTGTGTGATGTAGAAAACAGAACAAAGAATGAACTTAAGCTTGTTGCTCAACAATTGGGAATTGCTGTTCGCTCTCATCATTCTAAAGATCAAATTGTTGACATGATTAATGAAAGCTTGTTTAATGTAACTCCTCCAAATGAGCAAACGCAGATTGAATTAGCTAAGTTACAGCTAGCCCTGCAGGAGGCTCGTGTGAAGGAAGCTGAATTTCAAGCACGTGCTAAGGAGGCTGAGTCTCAGGCTAAGGAGGCTTGTGTTAAGGAGGCTGAATTTCAGGCCCGTTCTAAGGAGGCTGAGGCACAAGTTGAACTTGCTAGAATTCAGGCAGACCATGAGTATCGCATGAAACAATGTGGAACTGGATCATCTAGCTCTGATGATTTTGATGTGGCTAAAAATGTTAAACTTGTCCCACCTTTTAATGAATCTGATTTAACTAAGTATTTTCAGTTGTTTGAGAGGGTAGCTACAGGTTTTAATTGGCCCAAGGAGTATTGGCCAGTACTCCTTCAAACTGTTCTCACCGGTGAAGCTCAAGTAACTTATGCATCTTTGCCTCAGGATCAATCTGATAATTATGATATAGTTAAGAGCATGATTCTTAAGGCCTATGAGCTTGTTCCTGAAGCCTATAGAGTAAAATTTAGGACAACCTATAAGCAAGATAAGCAATCCCATGTTGAGTATGCAAAAATCAAAGAAGATCTGTTAGAGCAGTGGTTAAATTCTAAGAATGTGGATTCCGATTTTAGTAAATTTAAGTAGATGATTTTGCTGGAGGACTTCAAGAGGTGTATTAGTAAAGATGTAAGCCTATATCTTGATGAGAGAAGAATAGATAATTTGTCTGATGCTGCAGTTTTAGCTGATGAATATGTTCTCACTCACAAGAGATATTCTAAAGAAAAAGGGAAAGCTGAGAGTAAGTACGTTGCCTCTACTCAGAGTACAGGTAACAGGAAAGAGAATAAAGATGATGTTTCTCAGAAAGTAAATACCAGCTTCACCTCTAGATTTCAGAAAAGTAAATGTACTTATTGTAGTAAGCTTAGTCATACTACGGAGAAATGTTTCAGGAGACAGCGTGATGTGAACAAAAAGGAGTCTTTAAATATTCAGTCAATTGGTCTAGTGTCCACCCTGGAGAGTTCCCAGAATTCTTTAACTGAGTTAACTGAACCTGCTTTGAGGGGTGACTTAAATTCTCATGATGGAGCTCCTCTTTTGAGCAGTAACGTGGGTGACACTCTCAAGAGTTCATGTGCTAATTTCCTGTCTGATGGTTTTGTCAGTCCTCTGGACAGTAATGACAGGAAATCAGTTAAAATATTTCGTGATACAGGTGCTTGCCAATCCCTTATGCTGACCAGTGTTCTAGGCTCTAATGTTAATTCCTCTGATGAAACTGTAATCTTACAAGGTGTAGGGAATAATTACTTCTCTGTCCCTCTGTGCAGAGTGAATTTAGAGTCTGGTTTTGTTAATGGTTCCGTTATGGTTGGGTTGGTTGAGACACTCCCAATGTCAGGTGTAACTTTCTTACTTGGAAATGATATTGGTGGAAGTCAAGTGTGTCCAGCTCCTCAGTTGTCTAGTGAGCCAGTGGCTGCGACCCAGGATTGTGATGTCCCTGATGTGTTCCTTGCATGTGGTGTCACTAGGGCTAAGTCTAAAGTTACTGGTGACTTAGAGGATAATGATGATGATGATGTTATCCTAGCTGACACTTTTCTTGCTAATTTGGACCACTCACCAGATGAGGCAGTACCCCGTAGTGTTGATAATTTGTCTCGTCAAGAGTTGGTTGAGTTGCAGGTTGCTGACCCTGAGTTGAAAGGTCTAGCTAACTCTGCTTGCAGTGAGGAAGAGTCAGCCGGTGCTTCTACTTGTTATTATGTAAAGTCAGGAGTACTTATGAGAAAGTGGAGACCCCAGCAGCATCAGCCGACTGTGAATGGGAGGTTGTACATCAAGTTGTCATCCCTCGTGTTTGTAGGCAGGATATCATTAGAGTGGCTCATGATTCCAGTTTGGCAGGACACCTTGGAGTGAGGAAGACTGTGGCACGCATTTTGAAACACTTCTACTGGCCAGGTATCTTCAGGGATGTTTCCTGGTATTGTAAGTCTTGTCACACCTGTCAAGTTGTGGGGAAGTGTAATCAGACCGAAAAGGTTGCACCTCTAGTTCCCATTCCTCCTTTTGAGGCGCCTTTCACCCGTGTGTTGGTGGATATTGTGGGCCCTCTTCCTAAGACTTCTTCAGGATTTTCTTATGTGTTGACCCTGATTGATATGGCTTCTCGTTATCCTGAATCCATTCCACTTAGAAATATCTCAGCAAAGAACGTGGTTAAGGAAATGCTAGGGTTGTTCACAAAGTTTGGTCTGCCCAAGGAGGTACAGTCAGACCGGGGAAGTAATTTCATGTCAAATGTTTTCAAGCAGTCTCTGAAAGAGTTGGGCATCACCCAGATCACGTCTTCAGCTTACCACCCCCAGACCCAAGGAGCGTTGGAGAGATATCATCAAACACTCAAATCGATGCTCAAGAAATACTGTTTGGAACATCAGAAAGACTGGGATAAAGGTCTTCCATTCGTTGTGTTTGCCGCAAGAGAATCTCCAAATGAATCGCTGGGCTTCTCACCTTTTGAACTACTGTTTGGCCATGAAGTAAGAGGACCCCTTAAGTTACTCAAGGAATGCTGGCTGTGGGAGGAAGATGACGTCAACCTGCTGGAGTATGTGATGAAGTTCAAAGAACGGCTGTCCACTGCTTTACAGCTGGCAAGAGAGAATTTAGGAGCTGATCAGGAGAAAATGAAGACTTGGTATGAAAAGAAGTCCAGGTTACGCCACTTTCAGCCAGGAGATCAGGTTTTCATTCTGCTACCAGTTCATGGGCAACCTCTTCAAGCCAAGTTTAGTGGTCCTTATTTCGTGGAGAAGAAACTCAGTGATGTCAACTATGTCATCGCCACACCAGATCGTAGAAAGAACAAACAACTTTGTCACATCAACATGCTAAAGTTATATCACAGGCGGGACGAAAATAACCCAGTCTGCACTGTAGCTGTTCCACCCGAGTCTGCAAGTGAAGCTCTCCCATGCAGAGTGTGCCTGAGAAATAGTTTGCGGAAAAATCCTGATATCATGAATGATCTCCAGACTAAGCTTTCTCATCTAGCTCCCAAGGAAAGGCAGGAGTTTTCGGCATTACTGCAGGAGTACCCGCAAGTGTTCCATGCCACTCCAGGAAGAACCACTGTGTTGATGCATGATGTCGATGTTGGAGACGCAAAGCCAATTAAACTGCCTCCTTACCGTGTGAACCCAGTGAAAGTTCCTCTCATTGAGAAGGAACTTGGCTACCTGTTGGACCATGAGATTATTGAGCCCTGTCAGAGCGAGTGCAGTTCTCCTGTCACTCTGGTCCCTAAGCCAGGTGGGTCACAGCGGCTTTGCATCGACCACAGACGTTTTAATCAGAAAACCAAAACAGACACTTACCCTCTCCCTCGCGTGGAAGATTGCATAGACAAGATCGGAAAGGCTAGGTACATAAGTAAGTTTGATTTGTTAAAGGGATACTGGCAAGTACCTATGACTGAACGTGCTAGAGAGATCTCATGTTTTGTAACACTAGGAAAGGCTTTTGCATGTTCTGTAATGCCATATGGTATGAAGAATGCACCAGCCACATTTCAGAAGCTCATGAATGTTGTAACAGAGGGTTTGGCAGGGTGTGTTGTTTATATTGATGATGTATTAATCTTCAGTGACAACTGGAAAGATCACCTATGCCACGTCAGTAAATTTCTTGAGCGTTTGGTTCATGCTAATCTTGTAGCTAATTTATGAAAGTGTGAGTTTGGTCAAGCTAAAGTTCAGTACCTTGGGTATGTAATTGGTGATGGACATGTTGCACCACCAGGAGCTAAGGTTCAGGTTATAAGTGATCTTCCCAGACCTAAAAGTAGGAAAGAGCTACAAAGATTTTTGGGAATGGTAGGTTATTACAGGAGATTTGTTCTTAACATTTCAATTCTTGTATTACCACTTACAGACCTACTGAAAAAGGGAGTTAAATTTGTCTGGACCGATAACTGTGAATCCTCTTTCAACAAACTTAAAGCCATCCTATTAAGTCAGCCAGTGCTCGCTACTCCAAATTTTGCTAAGCCTTTTAAGATGGCTGTTGACGCAAGTGATACAGGAGCTGGGGCTGTTTTGCTGCAAGAGGATGATCAGGGTATTGAACACCCTGTATCTTACTACAGTAAGAAGTTCACTCCACCTCAAAAGAACTACTCCACTATTGAGAAAGAGCTTTTGGCCTTGATTTTGGGTTTACAGCATTTTTCATTTTATTTGTGTTCTGGTTTTGACCCCATAGTCATTTATACCGATCATAAGCCACTGAAATTCCTTAGTAAGTTTAAAGATAAAAATCAGAGGTTGACAAGATGGAGTCTACTTCTTCAGGAGTATTCATTAGACATACAACATGTCAAGGGGAAAGAAAATGTTATTGCAGATTGCTTATCTAGACTTTAGACAGATTGTTTTAGAGTAATAAGAAATTTCCTTTGTAAATTTCTTTTTCTTTGTGGGGAGGTGTTACATAGCCTATGATTTCATCATCCTTTGTGTAATTCTAACGTATAGTGTGCTGCCTGTTTGATCACGAGCGTGTTCTGCCTCAGTTCCCCCCTTCTACCGTTATAGTAGAGTAAGTCGTCATTTCTGTTGTACAGAGCGGGATTGTCAACTCTTTGTCCCCGTGGCTTCATTTGCGCGTCCTTCTTGCAGGTTGTATCAAGCTCTGCCGGCCCCTATATAATGAGCTCAGTCTCTGCATCATTGCCACTTAGATCTGCTCCTCATTTTGTTCACATCTCTGTCCTCCCCTGTACAGTTATTATTATTGTGAGTTTCTCAGGAAGTCTCCAACCATCTAGCAGCTGTGTGATTTGAGTATAAGTGTTATTGCATTTTGTTCTTGTACTGTATAGCATAAGGTGTTGATTTGTAGGCCTAGTAAAGTTTTTGTGATTCATTTTGTCAGCTAGTTTTAATACTATTTTGTATCTGTAATAATTTATCTTGCACTAACTGAGCATTTCCCAGTGTATTTTCATTTTATCAGGGCTGACTTAGATAAATTTACTCATGCTAATTTCGTGTTAATAGAGGCTATTGCAGTTAACCATATATTTAACCTGTTTTTTGCCATTACATTATCCTCATGAGTCCTGAATGTTTTGTTGTTAGTTTGAGCATTAAACTTTAACTTGTAATTTTACCTAACTCTTTTGTTTTGAACCTGGAACTTTACGGGAAAGTAGTGACTCTTAGTATTCTCACTTAAAGTGTACATTATCTTTCTCTGTTCCGTAACAATCTTCACATACGCAGTTTTCAGAACTCACTCTAATCCTACGTACACTTACATCTACTTTCCAGTAAGACAGTTATCTCGTCCTCAGACTTCCTCTCCTTCTCCCACATACAGCCTAACCACTAAAGCCAACCATATTAGCATATCCTAAGAACAAATAGGTCAGAGTGGAGAAAGCTGGCATAGATCTGTGTCATGCAGCTGAACGATACTGGATGATGATAATGATGATGATGAATATTTACAAACATAAAGAAACAAGAGCATTCGGGAGCCGAATGCTAATCGCCCGCCAGAATATGCTGTTGGCCAAGTCCAAGACTCCAGCCATACCTTGATACCCTGAAGGTATCATGTTGATAGCTCAAGCAGTTCATGAGATATAATGGTGCTAAAGGCGGACGATTAAAACTAGTTAACCTTTGGCAGCCATTTTTGTGACCTTGACCTTGATCCCGATTGCCCATTTTCTATCTCGGCCAAGATTTTGGCTATATCTTGATACTCTGAAGGCTTTATGTTGATAACTCATGCCATTCAGGAGATATAATAGGAACACACACACACACACACACACACACACACACACACACACACACACACACACACATCAACATTGCACTCCCTCCACATGCACTTTTGAAAAACTCACACCAATCCTGCGCACACTCACATCTACTTTCCAGTAACACAGGCACCTCGTTCTCAGACTTCCTCTCCTCCTTCTCCCACAAATAACCACCACAGCCACCCAGGAACACAACCACACTAATATATCCTAACAACAAAAAGGTCAGAGTGGAGAAAGCTGGCACAGATCTGTCATGCAGTGGATGGAAGCTGGATGATGATGATGATGATGCTCAACCCTCCCATCGTGGGGATAACTCTGGTATTTTAGTCTAAGTAATTTCAGTCGATGTTATTCAGGTGAGAGTGAGTCATATTAGTCTTGGTGTGTTATTACTGTCATCGTTAACCCCCTAATGACCGGAAAAGCTCTAGTAATTAATTGCAGCTAACGCCAGACGATTTTATTCAGCTGGGAGTGAGTCATAGATGCCTGAGTGTTAAGATGAGGAGCTGATACCTAACCGAGATGAAGCAGGCGACACAGATAGATAGACAGATAGATACACTGGATAATTGAAAGAGGGGAAAAATATTGTTAAAAATTATACTCATTGATTAATAAGAGGTCAGATAGGCATACAAATAAATAGACAAAAGAAAGGCAAAAATATGAACTGAACAAGAGTTAGATTAAAACACATGGACAGAAAGACACACAGACAGAAACCACCACAGCCAACACAGGTAGATAACTGGGTCTGGTGAGTGAGGCTCGGGATCGAAACCAAGTTTAAGACCTAGGTTTCTTTTTAAAATTTTTTGTCCCTTGTAGTTTCTAAGTTTAGTTGTATACCTTGTCTTATTTTTTATTTTTTATAATGCTCTCTCTCTCTCTCTCTCTCTCTCTCTCTCTCTCTCTCTCTCTCTCTGGTACCCATCTCAGTACACTGTGTGTGAACATTTGTTCATTACAGATGGTGAACGTTTCTATAATTCATTCCTTTAATACATGGATACATGGGACACAGACCTTTATAGGCGGGAACCATAGGACAACTAAGATAGCTGAGTGGCAGCCCAGAGATGGAGTGAGAGGAAGAGGTTGGCAGAGACGCTGTTGGAAGGAAGAAACCTATTTCATTGCTGTGTGATGGAAAATAAGAGTTCTGGACAAATGTGGAAGCATGCATAGAAAAGTTTGGAAGGAATGAGAGATTGTTTTTGATCGGTGATATGAATGGTAAATTAGGGAATGGGCAGGTGGACGGAGTAGTTGGTGAGTGGGGTGTTTCTGCCGAGATGGATGAGAATGGCAGTGCTTTGGTGGACATTTGTGCCGGGAGGGGGTTGGTGATAGCCAATACCCTCTTCAGGCACAAGATGATCCACAGGTATACATGGCAAGTGATGAGAAGGGTGGGTGGTGAACTGAATGAAAGGAAGGCAATGATTGATTTTGTGTGTGTGGATGAAAGGATGCGAAGGTGTATAATGGATGCAAGAGTATATAGAGGCTGGGGAAGTGGTCTTTGGGACCCCCACATGGTGGTGGTCAGAATTAAAGTCCAAATACAATGGAGAAATAGGAGAAGGGAAGGGCAGGAGAAAGTAATACATACAAGGAGAGTGGAAAAGTTATAATAGGATGGAAAAAGGGCAGAATATAAGAGGGAAGTGGAAGAGCGATTGGGTAAATATAGATTGGAGCAGATGGGGGACGTGGAAGATGTGTGCAAGATATTCACTGAAGAAGTCTGTGCAGCATGTGAGGTGGTGTATGGGGTGAAGAGAAGACGAAAGGGGGTGCAGGGAAGAGCATGGTGGACTGAAGAAATGAGAGAGACTGGCACGAAAGAAGAAAGCATATAGTGAGCGGATGAGAAACAAAGGCGTGGAAGAAGTTGAGAGACGGAAGAGAGAATTATATGTAGAGAGGAAGAAAGAGGTGAAAAGATTAGTAAGAGAGAGTAAGAAGAAAGTGGATGAGGAATTTGGAAGGAACTTGACTGAAAAGTGGAGGGAATGTAAGAAAATATTCTGGAAAGATGTTATGAAAGTTAGACAGGGTGCCAAAGAAGTTAGCTGGGGAGTGAAAGTTAAAAAATGGTAGATTACTGGTGAAGAAGGGAGAAAAAGTGAGCAGATGGAGAGAACACTTTAAGGAATTGTTGAACATAGAGGATGGAAGTGATGCGAGTATAAGTGGCTGGGGAATGGCTGGGAGTAGGAGGGATATGAGAAGAGAGGAAAAAATCAGTAGGATGGAAGTTGTGGAAGCAATGAAGAAACTTAAAATGGGGAAAGCCCCAGAAATTGATGGAGTGTGTGGTGAAATGCTGAAGCATTGGGGAGGGATAGTAGTAGAATGGATGTGGAAGATGTGGAGATTGGCCTGGGAGGAAGGTAGAGTCCCGGAGGATTGGAAGTCAGGTATAATTATTCCCCTTTATAAAGGAAAAGGGGAAAAAGAAGTGTGTGGTAATCATAGGGGCACTTGTCTTCTTAGTGTAATTGGAAAAGTATATGGTAGGATACTTATTGACAGAGTTAGGGATATAACAGAGGAATTAGTTGGAGAAGAACAGGGAGGTTTTAGGAGGGGAAGAGGTTGTGTAGATCAGATATTCATTTTTAGATCTTTAGTGGAAAAGTTTCTAGAGAATGGAAAGAAGTTGTATGCGGCCTTCATGGATTTGGAGAAAGCATATGACAGGGTGGATAGACAAGGATTGTGGAAAGTATTAAGAATATATGGGTAGATGGGAAGTTGTTGAACGCCGTGAGGAGTATGTGTGAGGGTGTTAAGGCCGCAGTTAGTGTGGATAGTGAACTGAGTGAATTTTTCTGTTTGAAGGTTGGATTGAAACCAGGATGTCATGTCTCCATGGTTGTTCAATCTGTATATGGATGTGGTTTAAAAAAAAAAGATGCAAGGTAGGGCAGTGGATGTTGCAGCGGCCCTAGTGAGAGACGGCCGTGTTTGGAATTTACTTGTACTGTTGTTTGCAGTTGATACTGTGCTGTTGAGTGAAGACGAAGGGGAGCTGCAAGGCATGGTGAAAGAGTTTGGGAGTGTGTGTAAGAAAAAGAACCTAAATGTGAATGTAGGGAAGAGTAAAGTTATGGTCTTCGAGAGGAATGAAGTCAGTGAATGTACAGTGAGGTTGGATAAGGGGGAAGTGAAAAATGTGAGTGCGTTTAAGTACTTAGGTAGTGGAATAAGTAAGGATGGAAGTTTAAAGGGGGAAGAGCTTGAAAGGGTACAGCAGGGAAGAAAGGTTGCTGGTCCCTTGAAAGAAGTGATAAGAAACAGGGAAGTGAGCATGGAAGTGGAAAAGCTACTACATAACATTATTGTGATACCAACTCTAACGTATGGAAGTGAAGCTTGGACCTTGTTGGAGGGACGGAATTCAAGAGTGAGAGCTGTAGAGATGAGTTATTTGAGAGGAGCATGTGGAGTCACATAGAGAGACAGACTGACAAATAAGGAAGTGAAGGAGCGTTGTGGTGTGGATGTATATGTGATAGGAAACTTTAGGAGAAACACACTGATGTGGTTTGGCCATGTGGAGAGGATGGAGAGCGAGAGACTGACAAGGAGAGTGTATGTGAGTGAGATGGAGGGGGGGAGAGGAAGGGAGAGGCCAAGCATGAGATGGAGGGATGGAGTGGAGAGGTATATGAGAGAGGGGAGTGTGAGCTGGGAACATGGCAGTGAAATGGCGGGGGACGGGGACATGGAGGCGATTTGTTTGTGGCCACCCCTTACGGGATTAAGGCGTCTGGCAATAGACAGATGGTAATGGAACTAACTTATAATTAATAGGTAGGAGTGGAGATAACAGGGAATGACAATAATATTTCACTAGAATGATGATGATGATGGTGATGATGATGATGATGATTGACAAAAGACATTTTTGAAGATGTTTTCTTGTGACCATCATGGACTGAATTAGTGATACGGAAAATAGATAGGAAGACAGACTGTCAGACATAGACCGACAGTCAGACGAAAAGATGTGCCGAGGAATGCTCTGCAGACAGACAATAATGGCCTCATGTAATGAGAGGGAGAGACTGAATCATAACATAAAAGTCTAATACAGTCACTGTTTAGCATACTGGGATGGACAGAGAGAAGGAAAGAGATACAGATACAGTTAAAGATTGTAATATCATACATATATCTGGCAGAAACACCTACAGCCAACAAAGATGGATATCTGGGTGTGAACAGTGACGGCCCGGAATCGAATCAAGGATGATGGGAGATTCTTTCCAGTATCATGCATTAGCTGAAAATTGGGTTCATTTTCTTATTTTGACGTTATATATGCATATATACATACATACACACACTATCAGTAATCTCTCTCTCTCTCTCTCTCTCTCTCTCTCGTGTATGTAAGTGCACCAGCAATGGGTCTTATATCCTACACTGTCTTCCTCTCCGTTCACGCACTCCTTCATCCATATTCCACCACGCACCCACCAGTGTTAATACTGTTACCATTAACCCTCTCACAGTAGGCACAACACTACTACGCTATTGCACCTAACGCCAGACGATTTGATTTATCCGAGAGTGCGTCATAAGAGCCTTAGTGGAAATGCAATCACCCCAAACCCTCTAATGGTAGGCACAACTCTAGTACTCTATTCCAACTACGCTAGACAATATTATTCATCTGAGAGTGAGTCACAGGAGCCTGATGTTAAGACACGAGAAATAATACCCACCCGGGATTAACTCTGAGACTTAAACAGGTACACAGATATATGGACAGTGAGATACAATTGCGGATGGAAGGAGGGACACACAAAAAGGTGGATGGGTGAATGTATGGATGGTTAAATGGTTCCTGGCTGGTTAAAAAGATGGATAAAACACTACACAGACACAGATGGACAAAAATATAAGTTGAGAAACGGACAGCGAAAATAACATTATATCCAAGAAAATCGATAGGAACCACGACAGCCAAAACAGGTAGATAACTCGGTGTGGTTAGTGGGGCCCGGGATCGAACCAAATTGTGCAGGTGGCTTCTTTTTTTAAAATTCCACCTCATTGTTTATAACTTGTTCTCAGTTACATTTTTTGTCTGTGCTGGCTAGTTGTATACTTTCTTTCTAACTGCTGTGTGTATGAGTGTACCAAAATGGTGGGTGGTAAGCCGTAATAAAACAGGAAGTTGTATATCCTGGGGCAAAACGTTAAATGGGATAGTTTTAACATTTTTGGTGGGCCATATTTCTCTCTTCATCATAGTAAAATCGTGTGACGTCAGCGGAAATAAACTGCAAGTAGGTAATTGGCAGGCAAAGGGTTAAAGGCGTTTTGTTGTGGCAACCCTGGATGAAGCCTGCCATTGGGTGTGGCCTGAGGGATGGCCAGACCCACTGACTAATAGATAAATAGATAGATACACACACACACACACACACACACACAATGCACTCCCTCCACACGCACCTTGTCACCCGGACATATTCAATAACTCAATCTAATCCTACGCACACTCACTTCTACTTCCAATAACACAATTACTTCGTTCTCAGACTTCCTCTCCTCCTTCTCCCACAAATAACCACCACAGCCACCCAGGAACACAACCACACTAACATATCCTAACAACAAATAGGTCAGGAGTGGAGAAAGCTGGCACAGATCTGTGTCATGCAGTGGAAGGATGCTGGATGATGATGATGATGCTTAACTCTCCCATCGTGGGGACAACTCTGGTATTTTAGTCCAAGTAATTTCAGTCGATGGTATTGAGGTGAAAGTAAGTCATATTAGTCTTGATGTGTTATTACTGTCATGGATTACCCCCTAATGACCTGAAAAGCTCTAGTAATTAATTGCAGCTAACGCCAGACGATTTTATTCAGTTAAGAGTGAGTCATAGATGCCTGAGTGTTAAGATGAGGAGCTGATACCTAACCGAGATGAAGCAGGCGACACAGATAGATAGACAGATAGATACACTGGATAATTGAAAGAGGGGAAAAATATTGTTAAAAATTATACTGATGGATTAATAAGAGGTCAGATAGGCATACAAATAAATAGACAAAAGAAAGGCAAAAATATGAACTGAACAAGAGTTAGATTAAAACACATGGACAGAAAGACACACAGACAGAAACCACCACAACCAACACAGGTAGATAACTGGGTCTGGTGACTGAGGCCCGGGATCGAAACCTTGTCCTCTATGTCGGTTTCTTTGTATAGATTTTGTCTCATTTTGTAAGCACAGTTTTAAATATTGTTTCATTTCGTATTTTTTATAATGCTCTGTGTGTGTGTGTGTGTGTGTGTGTGTGTGTGTGTGTGAGTACGTTCCTTTTATGAAGTCTGAAACTCACAGAACAAAAATAATAATTTATCTCCTTCAACAAGAGTCAGCACAAAGAAAGACTATAAAAAGAAGCCAGGGTGAAGCTTCAGTTGGTTGGTCACCATTTACCACGTATACGTGACAGTCGGCATGAGGTGAATGGCAAAGGAGATTTAATGCACACTGGAGGGAAGGGTTGAGAATAGTGTTAATGTAGGATTAGCATTAGGAGACGTAATTATCATAGGTAATATATGCTATTATTCAACAAGAAGGCTTTGCTCTTCAGTTAAACCAAAGATTATCAATGAGTGAGATTGTTGTGGATGTAACGAAGTCATTTTACAAAACAACAAGGAGCTTCATTCTGAAACAGAAAAATCATTGACTAGAACTATATTTTGTTTACTGTGAATTAAGAAATAAAAACACTGAAAACTGATAGACTTATAAGGCCTAAAACACACACACACACACACACACACACACACACACACACACACACACACACACACACACACACACACACACACACACACACACACACGTGTGCATACATACGAGCGAACGAACACACACACACAGGCACACTCGGACACACACACACACACACACACACACACACACACACACACACACACACACACACACAAGCACGCTCATTGACAGGCACACACACACACACACACACAGCAGTTGGGACCAAAAGCTCCTGGATCTCGTACAAGAGTTTTTCTTAACGCAACATGTGAGGGAAACCACTAGAAAAAGAGGACTTGATGTACCTTCAGTGCTAGATCTAATATTTACTAGGCAAGAAAATGACATTGACAGTTTAATATATCACCCTCCACTCGGCAAAAGCGATCATGCAGTACTAAATTATAACTTCAGGATAGCATATGACATAGTAAACAGCAATGACAATTACAAAAAGAGACTAAACTATAAAAAGGGAAATTATCAAGACCTAAAGAAGTATTTCTTAGAAGTTGACTGGGAAAATGAGCTGAGAGGACAAGATTTAAATGCTGTATATAAAAAATTTTGTGAATTTTATGAACTAGGAGTCCAGAAGTACATCCCACAGCACAAAGAAGCAGATAAGAAAATACAGAAATGGTTCAATACAGAATGTAAAAAATCAAAAGAAAGAAGAGATTTGTTGTGGAATAGATACAGAAGACACAATAGTGAAAGGGCGTATAATAATTACAAACAGGCAAGAAACGACTATACAAGAATAAGGAGGGAAGCCCAAAAACAGTTTGAGGAGGATATAATAAATAAAAGTAGTGATCAACCAAAACTGTTTTACAGCTATATCAGAAGCAAAACCAAAGTAAAAGATATAATACAATCCATCACGGACGAGGGAATCACTTATACACAAGAGAAAGATATTTGTGAAGCACTAAATAAGAATTTCCAATTAGTTTTTACAGAAGAAAAAAATTTTGAGAGGGAATATGTGGAACACGCATGTCCACACATACTACCAGATATACAAATAGCAGAAAAAGTAATACAGGAGGAGTTAAGTAGATTAGACAGAGGAAAAGCAAGTGGTCCTGATGAAATATCATGTTGGGTGTTACGAGAATGTGCAAAGGAGTTAAGTAAACCATTATTTTTAATTTTCAAGAAATCCTTGAGTCAAGGGAAACTACCTGATATTTGGAAAAAAGCAAATATAGTCCCCTTATTCAAGAAAGGAAATAGACAAAATCCTCTCAACTACCGACCAGTATCACTGACCAGTGTTGTAAGCAAGGTATTAGAAAAACTTATAAGAAAAGCTTGGGTAAATCATCTAGAAGAACACAGTATGATAACAGAAAGACAGTTTGGCTTCAGAAAAGGAAAATCATGTGTTACTAATCTGTTGAGCTATTATGACAGAGTAACAAACACAATACAGGAAAGGGAAGGATGGGTGGACAGTATCTATTTAGATTTCAAGAAAGCTTTTGACACAGTACCACACCAAAGACTTTTATGGAAGCTGTACCATCAAGGAGGAATTCGAGGCAAACTGTTTTGTTGGATGCAAGACTTTCTCATAAAAAGAGAAATGAGGACAGTACTAAGAGGAAACTACTCATCATGGAAAGAAGTGACTAGTGGAGTACCACAGGGTTCGGTGCTGGCACCAATCATGTTTCTAGTGTACATAAATGATATAAACAGTAACACTGGAAATGACAGCTATCTGAATATGTTTGCAGATGATGCAAAAATACAAAGGAGAATTACTAGCACAGACTCTTGTAGGGAGCTACAAGAAGAATTAAATAAACTTCATGAATGGAGTAGTACATGGCAAATGGAATTCAATGTGGACAAGTGTCATGTAATCAAGTTTGGTAAAAGTGGAAAAAGACCTGATTGGGATTATAAGTTAGGAAATAAAACCCTATACACATCAGAAAGAGAGAAAGACCTAGGTGTGATTATCAATAACAGACTATCTCCGGCTGACCACATCAGCGAGAAGGTACGGAACATGTATACACTGCTTGCAAATATGAGAATAGCATTCACATACATAAGTGAAGACATGCTAAGAAGGATAATAACATCATTCATTAGACCAACCCTGGAATATGCATCAATAGTCTGGAGTCCTCATCTCAAAAAGCATATAGACAAGATTGAAAAAGTTCAAAGGGCCGCTACAAGATGGATACCAAGCTTAAGGGACCTAAGCTACGAAGAAAGACTAAATAAACTGAATTTACCAACACTACAGGAGAGAAGGAAAAGAGGTGACATGATAATGCTATATAAGTGCATATCAGGAAAGGAGAAAATAGACATAAATGATTACTTAACATATGGAGAAGCATCAGCAAGAGGACACTACAAAAAACTGCATAAGAAGAGAGGTGATAAAGACGTAAGGAAATTCAGTTTCCCAAACAGAGCAATTGATCAATGGAATGCACTACCGAATGAAATAGTGTGTGCCAAAACAATTCACAAATTTAAGGATATGTACGATAAATATGGTCTAAGACACGGGACAATACGAGCTTGACTCATTCCTGTAAAGATACAATTAGGTAAGAACAATTAGGTAAGAACACACACACACACACACACACACACACACACACACACACACACACACACAAGCACGCTCATTGACAGGCACACACACACACACACACACACACACACACACACACACACACAAGCACGCTCATTGACAGGCACACACACACACACACACACACACACACACACACACACACACACACACACACACAAGCACGCTCATTGACAGGCACACACACACACACACACACACACACAAGCACGCTCATTGACAGGCACACACACACACACACAAGCACGTGCATGGACATGTACACACACAGAAGCTCACGCACCAGTCTCAACCCCGACGTAGAGTCTAAAAACTATAAATAAATAAAATAAAACAAAACAGTAAATCTAATGAGTCATCAATGAAGCCGTGGATATTATCGGTCACACCACAAATACGTAACATTGCAGATGCGCAGTATAATGCCCAAAGGGAGACACATATACAACATTATCCTTACACAGGAGGCACAGAAGCCACACCGGCCAACACTGGTAGATAACTGGGTCTGGATAGTGACCGACCGGCATCGAAACCAACGCTCCCTCTGATGGCTTCTTTTTTCCTATATCATGGTGCACATTCCTTGCTTGACTTGTTGTTTTGTTCATGATTGTTCCTCTCTCTCTCTCTCTCTCTCTCTCTCTCTCTCTCTCTCTCTCTCTCTCTTTGCAAGAAATAGACCATTAAAAAATAACTTTAATTCTTTATGTCCCTGTTAATTAACGACCCGTCCTCCCAGCCGCAACACGCCACCCTCCCTCATATACTCCCCCACCTTGCCCCTCCATCTTGTTCTTGGTCTGTCTCAAAGGTATGAATTACAACACAAAGCCAAAGCAAGCAAGTCACTGGCCATCGCAACCACTGAACATGCAGGAGGAGGCAAATATTGAACTCTCTCATGGTGGGCACAACTCTAGTATTCGGTTCCTAGCCATCGCAACCACTAAACATATACAGGAGGAGGCAAATATTTAACTCTCTGATGATCGGGATAACTCTAGGACAATATTCAGTACATTTCAACTACCGCCACACAACAATACTGAGCTCAAGAAAGACCTCTGGTACTCAAGGGTTTTAACTGGACAGAAACCCTGACAGCCAAGAAGGAAGGAATCGGATGCAGCCACTGACACCCAGGTTTACATCCTGTCTGCTTTGGGGGATTTCTTTTATATTTGTAGATCTGGTACTTTTTCCTTGGTATCCTGCTGTATAAAAGGTACTCTCTCTCTCTCTCTCTCTCTCATATAACTGGAGTAGCAATGAGTCTTATATCCTATGCTGTCTTCCTCTTTCCTCAAGAAGTCCATCACCCATTTCTCAGCACACACACACTTATGTACAAACACTCTCTTCATCAACCTACGCTAAGAATTCAGACATTACACACACAATCCTCACGAACTGAACTCTCATCCAAATATACAGTACATACCAACACTCGCACTAAAAGATGAACCACTGACAGACAAAAGAAAGGCAAAAATATGAACTGAACAAGAGTTAGATTAAAACACATGGACAGAAAGACACACAGACAGAAACCACCACAGCCAACACAGGTAGATAACTGGGTCTGGTGAGTGAGGCCCGGGATCAAAACTATTGTCGCGATGCCATTTTTTTTTTTTTTTTTTTTTTGTCGCCTGTATTTTCCAAGCTTAGTTGTATACCTTGTTTCATTTCTTATTTTTTTAATGCTCTCTCTCTCTCTCTCTCTCTCTCTCTCTCTCTCTCTCTGTCAAATACATGAATCACTACACAAAGCCACTGCTGGAGTTACTGGCCATCGAGACATATGCTCAGTGAGTGATGTTGTAGCTGCTTTAGGTATATAAATAGATTATTGACAGAAAAATGTCCATTTCGATAGACAGAGACACAGGGTGATGGATTAAGAAGACAGAGGTGGTGAAGAAATAAACATATGCAATCGATTAATAGACAGATTGATATGTATATATAGATAGATATTTAGACATACAGTACATTTAAATGAGAGATGTAAATATGCAGACATGTATATAGGTTGATATATAGCTAGATAAATGAGGAGACACGTGGACAGATGTTAGACAGAAAAATGGATAGATAGGTAGACAGTCAGACACACAGAGAGTGCCTGGTTTATACATTCACTGATTCAGTCCTTCATTTTCTCACACAAAAGGAACAGAAGCCACTGCAGATGCACAGATACACAGATAGAAAGACAGATGGATACATTGGTGGCTTGAAGTATTGACACACAAAAAAAGATGGATGGATAAATGGATGAAAGGATAGATGATTATAAAGATGGATAAACAAATTTACAGGCAAAGATGGACAAACATATCAACTAAATGAATGAGAAGATAGATTAGTATTCAAAAGATAGACAGAAACCACGACAGCCAACACAGGTAGATCTGTGTATCAGGTTAGTGAGGTCGGGGATCGAACCAATCAGTAATTCTCTGTGGTTTCTTTTTTATATTTCATGTTTTTCGTCACTTCGATTAACAGCCATTTTTTTTTTTTTACATATTTTCCTTATATTTGTCTTACATCTGTGTGTGTGTGTGTGTGTGTGTGTGTGTGTGTGTGTGTGTGTGTGTGTGTGTGTGTGTATGTGTGTGTGTGTGTGTGTGTGTGTGTGTGTGTGTGTTACTTTTATAATGTCTGAAACTCACGAAGCAAAAATAATAGCTGAACTCCAGCAACAAGAGCCAAGACAAAGAACGACTATAAAATGAAGCTAAGATAAAGCTTTCGGTCATTGGTAACTGTTTATGGATCACCATTTACCACGTATGCGTGACAGTCGGCATGAAGTGAATGGCAATGGAGATTTAATGCACACTGGGGGGAAGGGTTGAGAATAGTGTTAATGTAGGATTAGCATTAGGAGACGTAATTATCATAGGTAGTATATGCTATTATTCAACAAGAAGGCTTTGCTCTTCAGTTAAACCAAAGATTATCAATGAGCGAGATTGTTGTGGATGCAACGAAGTAACATTACAAAACAACAAGGAGCTTCATGCTGAAACAGAAAAATCATTGACTAGAATTACAAACCCCAGAATATTTTGTTTACAATGAGTTAAGAAATAAAAACACTGAAAACCGAGACTTATAAGGCCTACTACACACACACACAAACACACACACACACACACACGTGTGCGAGTGGGCACGCTCACACACTCAAGCACGTGCATAGACAAGTACACACACATAAGCGCACCCCTCCCATCCCCCACGCTCAGTGTCTCTCTCAAAAAAAAAAAAAAAAAAAAAAAAATGAACACTAAACCTAATGAGTCATCAGTGAAGCCGTGGATATTATCGGTCACACCACAAATACGTAACGTTGCAGATGCGCAGTATAATGCCCAAAGGGAGACACATATACAACATTATCCTTACATAGGAGGCACAGAAGCCACACCGGCCAACACTGGTAGATAACTGGGTCTGGATAGTGACCGACCGGCATCGAAACCATGGAATGTCCATTAGACTTCTTTTTTCCTATATCATTGTGTACAACTGTACATTCCTTGCTTGACTTGTTACTTTGTTCATGATTCTCTCTCTCTCTCACTCTCTCTGCAGGAAATAGGCCATTAGAAACTAAATCATTATGTCCCAGTAAATTAACAGCCCCTCCTTCCAGCCACAACACGCCACCCTCCCTCATATACTCCCCAACCTTGCCCCTCCATCTTGTTCTTGGTCTGTCTCAAAGGTATGAATTACAACACAAAGCCAAAGCAAGCAAGTCACTGGCCATCGCAACCACTGAACATATGCAGGAGGAGACAAATATTTAACCCTCTCATGGTGGGCACAACTCTAGTATTCGGGTCCTGGCCATCGCAACCACTAAACATATGCAGGAGGAGGCAAATATTTAACCCTCTGATGATCGGGATAACTCTAGGACAATATTCAGTACATTTCAACTACCGCCACACAACAATACTGAGCTCAAGAAAGACCTCTGGTACTCAAGGGTTTTAACTGGACAGAAACCCTGACAGCCAAGAAGGAAGGAATCGGATGCAGCCACTGACACCCAGGTTTACATCCTGTCTGCTTTGGGGGATTTCTTTTATATTTGTAGATTTGGTACTTTTTCCTTGGTATCCTGCTGTATAAAAGGTACTCTCTCTCTCTCTCTCTCTCTCTCTCTCTCTCTCTCTCTCTCTCTCTCTCTCTCTCTCTCTCTCTCTCTCTCTCTCTCTCTCTCTCTCTCTCTCTCTCTCATATAACTGGAGTAGCAATGGGTCTTATATCCTACACTGTCTTCCTCTTTCCTCACAAAGTCCTTCACCCACTTCTCTGCACGCACACACTTACAGTACACACTCTTTTCATCAACCTACGTTCGGAATTCAGACATTACACACACAATCCTCATGCACTCAACTCTCATCCAAACAAACAGTACATACCACCAATATCACCAAAAGATGAACTTATTTCACACACACACACACACACACACACACACACACACACACACACACACACACACACACACACATACACACACACACACACACATACACACACACACACACACACACACACACACACATAAACAACACACACACACACAACAATGCGCTCCCTCCACGCGCACCTTCACACACGTACTTCTCAAAAACTCACTTTAATCCTACGTACACTCAAACTTACTTTCCAATAAGACAGTTACCTCGTTCACAGACTTTCTCTCCTCCTCCCACTAATAACCACCACAGCCATCCAGGAACACAACCACACTAACATATCCTAACAACAAACAGGTTAGAGTGGAGAAAGCTGGCATAGAGCTTTGTTATGCAATGGAAGGATGCTAGGTGATGATGATTATGGTGATGATGATGATGTTGTCGATAACGGCGTTGATGTCGACGATAATGATGATGATAATGATGACGATGAAATACAAGTACACTAAACAGATGCCTGACGGCCAAATCGGAAGAGGGGCCTGCTCTGTGACAGAGATACAGGACTCGATTCTGTGTTAGTACTGAGGTTTCTTTTGTTTTTATTACAGGTATATTTATTTTTATTTGTATTTGCACTTTTCCCTGGGTGAAGGTAATTCGTGTTAACCTCTTCAATATTTAGTTAATTTATCAGTCCTACGAAGCAGAATTGTAACATTTTCGGTAACGAGCTTTGTTCCACTCCGCAAAATTGAGCATTTTTCAGTCTGTCTGTCTGTCTGTCTGTCTGTCTGTGTCTCTGTAACTGCACTAGCAATGGGTCAAGTTGCTTCATCATTCACGCACTCCTTCGTCCATTTCGCAGCACATACACACTTACAATGCACATGCACTCTCCAATAACCTACTCCCGGAATCTACACATTATACACGGTTTCCCCATGCACACACACACACACACACACACACACACACTTTTCTCTCTCTCTCTCTCTCTCTCTCTCAGATGAACAAAATCTTTTGGCCTTACCTGCAGTACTAAAGTTATCCTGATCATTAGACAGTTACTGTAATGGTGACAGTATTGACACCCTCAGCCTCATACCACTCACTCTCACAGCAATAACACTGTTGTTGAAAATATACACTGGTTGTGATGGCCAAAGAGTTATTTATATACTGCACGTTACCAAGACTACTTCTGAGCATGGAGTTGGGTTCCTTTAGCTTTGGAATGAATAGGTAAATGGATAGGTAGGCAAACTGATGGACAGATAGAGAGATATAGAGGCAGATAGATATATATGCAGATAAAATGAAGAAATTCGTACACATCCCTGGAGATTTTTCATAATAATAGATAGATAAGTTGATATATAAACGGAGAGACGAAGAGAGATAGATAGGCAGATAGGAAGGCACATGGAAGGATCGATAGTTTGATACAGAAACTGGTAGAGATACAAATAATAAATAAACAGGAATATGGTCAAACAAACAGGTCAGCTGACAGGCAGGCAAACAATATGCAAAGACTAACAAGGAACCTCAAGCATGACTAAACAAATGCATACACAGATAAACAGTAGCGAGAAGGGATAACAGCGGTAGATAAACCGAAGGAAGAACAGCCAACAGTGGTAGATAATGAGAAGCAACAACAGCCAACAGTGGTATATAAACAGAAACAACAACAGCCAACAATGGTAGTTAAATAGAAGCAACAACAGTCAACAGTGGTAGATAAACAGAAGCGACAACAGCCAACAGTGGTAGATAAACAGAAGCAACAACAGCCAACAGTGGTAGATAAACAGAAGCAACAACAGCCAACAGTGGTAGATAAACAGAAGCGACAACAGCCAACAGTGGTAGATAAACAGAAGCAACAACTGCTAACAATGGTAGATAAAAAGAAGCGACAACAGCCAACAGTGGTAGATAAACAGAAGCAACAACAGCCAACAGTGGTAGATAAACAGAAGCAACAACAGCCAACAGTGGTAGATAACTGGGTCTGGTTACTGAGCACCTGGGATCCACCCTTAAACCTCACTCTTTTGTGTATGTGGTAGGTGGGGGCGGTGACCATCCACTCACTCGTAGTGCTGCTCTCGGGTGCCTGCCCTTTTCTCTCTTCTTTCTTTCTCTCCTTCTGTCGTCTTCTGTCTTTCCTTCCCTCATTCTTTCCTTCCCCGTATGCCTATGAGTGACTACACTCATTCTTCTGCCTTTTTTACCTTCATTTTTTCTTCTTGTCTCTGCCTATGGGTGACTCTACACTGAAAGACAAGCAAATGGTTTCCTGTACACCAGGAAACTATTTACTACGCTGGGTGGTAACCATATAACCAAATTATGGCGCCTGGCTGTTTATTGGGTAATTAAGGTGCTCCTATCGGATTGAGCCAGTGGAGGTTTCCATATCCAAGAGGAAGCTGAGGTTTATTGCTCACGTATTCCCACTCAGGGATGAGTGAGGCTTGTCACTCTCACCTTAAATGTCAGGACCAACCCCGGTCTCCTACGCTCGTCATGGGGCAACACAGAATTAGATGATGATGATTTTTCTTTTGCTTCCGTTCTCTCTCTCTCTCTCTCTCTCTCTCTCTCTCTCTCTCTCTCTCTCTCTCTCTCTCTCTCTCTCTCTCTCTCTCTCTCTCGTACACAAATCGATCCATCCCTGTACACTGTGGTGAACATTTGTTCATTATACATGGTGAACGTTTCTATTACTCATTCCTTTAATACGTGGATACATGAGATACATGCCTTCTTAGGCGGGAACCGTAGGACAACTAAGATAGCTGAGTGGCAGCCCAGAAATGGAGTGAGAGGACGAGGCTGACAGAGACTCTGTTGGAAGGAAGAAACCTGTAAATATATTGCACTGCCAAGGAACTAACTTACAGTTAATAGGTCAGAGTGGAGAAAACTAGAAAAGATATTAATATTACAATGGAATGATGATGGCGATGCTGCAGCTGCTGCTGCTGCTGATGATGATGATGATAATGATGAGTGGAAATAGAGAGGTCTAGAGTCGGTCTCTTGTGACAAAAATGGTTGAACTAAGTGACAGAGAAAGGAGATAGGCAGACAGTCAGAATAGAGAAGAAAACATATAGAACTGTCCGGATATAAAGGTAAATAGATAAATACATAGATAGATAGACAAATGGAACTGCAGTTATAAAAAAAATGGAATAAAATGATACAGACAAGCTGAATTAACATGAAAGACTAATAGGATCATTGTTTAACATATTGGGATGTACAGTATAGAAAGAAAGACAGAGATTCTGGTAAAGTTAAAGATTACTTTTTCCATGCATGTATCTGGCAGAATCACTGTTTAACATATTGAGGTGTATAGACAGAAGGACAGAGATACAGATACAATTGAAGATTACATTTTCCATACAAATACCTGACAGAAATTCCTACAGCCAGCACAGGTGGATATCTGGCTGTGGACAGTGACCGCCTGGGATCGAACCCTATGAAGAGACGAGTTTCTTTTTCTGTATCAAGCCTGGGTTCATAATTAGGTTCATGTGTGTGTGTGTGTGTGTGAGTTTTACGCTGCTCGTATATGTATTTCATAGTCTCTCTCTCTCTCTCTCTCTCTAACACGACGATAATATTTTCTTCTGGCTTAGGTAACTAGAAATTCGCTCTTAGACTATCGATAGATCCATATGTCTGTTTATCCGTCTGTCAGTGTATCGATCTATCTACTTACCTGCCTACCGACCTACCTATTGCTTTCATGTCTACCTACTTATCTACCTACTTAACATGTTACCTACCTCCCTATCTACTTACTTTACACGTTAATTGTTTAACTCTCTATCTGTTTATCTATCTACCTTTCAGATTATCTGCTCACATTGACAGAAACGATATCTAACGCGGAAAGTGGGAAGCGTGAATGTCAATGGTAAAGTTGTAATGGCAGACCGAAAAAGACATGGGACGAGGTCACGAGGGTGATCTCAGGGATAAGGGATTGAAAAGGGAGGCTGGTAGTGATCGAGCAGGGTGGGAAGCCTACCATTAGGTATTAGGTGACCAAGGCAGACGGATGCAAGCATTTTGGACCCTTTATGCAGGATACAATAATACCTCCAGAAAAGGAAGAACCAGACGAAAAATACAAGGTTAGTATTTGGGTGAGTGTTGGTTAAAAATCCCTCCCTCCACAACACACCAGCCTCCTTCATATACACTGCTAACCCAGACTGTACATCCACATTGTTATTGCTACCACCACCCCTCTGTGCCTGCCACCACAACACACCAGCTTTCCTCATATACGCTGCTAACCCATATTGTACATCCACATTGTTATTGCTACCACCACCCCTTTGTGCCTGCCACTATCCTGACACACTGATACATAGAAAATGCATACTTTACATATTGCTGGTGAGATGAACCAGGCATACGTATAAACAGACACCTCGAGTAGGCCTGTTCCATTCCATCTATCGTAAGATTTTTTTTTTTCCGACCAAGGGCAAAATATATAAACCTGAGAATGTTATTGCTGTCACCCCCAACGCTCACACCGTTGAAACAGTTCTGTTATTGTATTCCAGGTAACGCCAGACGATTTTTTTTTTTTTTCAGCGGATTACAGCACTAGCCAAGCAGTGCTGTCTTATCCTTCAACTGGTCGGCACAACTCTAATATTGTTACAGCTGACGTCAGATAACTTTATTCAAGTGAAGGTACCTCGCAGGTGCATGAATGCCTAAACATATTTCCCACCAGGAAAGACAGATAGACAACTAGATGTAATGGGGAGTGAAAGAACAGATAAATTAATGGATATAAATATTTTGCAATTAGAAGTGTGCAAAAATGGAAAATGAATGTGTAAAAGCGTATACTGATTGGCAAATATACATCCCGACCAAAAGACGGGTAAACAAACCACGAAGGAAACAGACAGACAGAAACCATAACAGCCAATTATAGGTCTGGTTAGGGGGGGACCGATACCTAACCTTGAGGTTGGTATGGGTTTCTTTATATAAAGTATATATATAATGCAATATATATATATATATATATATATATATATATATATATATATATATATATATATATATATATATATATATATATATATATATATATATATATATATATATATCAGTTGACAGGTCGTCACTTGTGATCTCTCTCTCTCTCTCTCTCTCTCTCTCTCTCTCTCGTATATGTAAGTGCGCCAGCAATGGGTCTTATATCCTACACTGTCTTCCTCTCCGTTCACGCACTCCTTCATCCACATTCAACCACACACCCACCACAGTGGTAATACTGTTACCATTAACCCTCTCACAGTAGGCGCAACTCTACTATGCTATTCCAACTAACACCAGACGATGTTATTCATCTGAGAGTGAGTCATAGGAGCCTGAGTGCTAATGCAATCACAACTAACCCTCTCATGGTAGGCACAACTCTTGTATTCTATTCTAACTAACGACAGACGATTTTATTGATCTGAAAGCTAGTCAACGGAGCCTGATGTTAAGACGCGAGAAATCATACCCACGTGGGATTAACTCTGACACTTAAACAGGTACACAGACAGATTCACTGATATATACAGTACATAAGTGGCTGGAAGGATGGACACAAGATAATTGGAGGAGAGATGAATGGAGGGATGGATGGATGGATTTATGGTTGCAATGATGAATAAACAAACACACAGACAGAACACAGACAGAAATGGACAAATGTATAGGCTGGGAAATGGACAGAGGGTAAAGATTAATGTTCAAGAGGAGAAACAGAAACCACGACAGCTAACACAGGTAGATATCTGGGTGTGGTTGGTGAGGCACGAGATAGAACCAGATAGAGAGGTAGGATTGTTTTCTTTCAAAATTTCAACCCATTGGTGGTCTCTAGGTCATAGTTTTGTGTTTTATCTGTCTTGGCTACTCGTATATTTTCGTTATAACTGCTGTGTGTATGAGTGTAACGAAATGGTGGGTGGTAAGCCGTAATAAAACAGCAAGTTGTATATCCTGGGGCAAAACGTTAAATGTGATAGTTTTAACATTTTTGGTGGGCCATATTTCTCTCTTCATCATAGCAAAATCGTGTGACGTCAGCGGAAATAAACTGCAAGTAGGTAATTGGCAGGCAAAGGGTTAAAGGCGTTTTGTTGTGGCCACCTTGGATGAAGCCTGCCATTGGGTGTGGTCTGAGGGATGGCCAGACCCACTGACTAATAGATAAATAGATAGATACACACACACACACACACACACACACACACACACACACACACACACACACACACACACACACCCTGGATGAAGCCTGCCATTGGGTGTGGCCTGAGGGATGGCCAGACCCACTGACTAATAGATAAGTAGATAAACACACACACACACACACACACACACACACACACACACACACACACACACACACACACACACACACACACACACACACTTGCAAACCAAAACGACAAATAGGTCAGAGTGGAGAAAGTAGGAATAGATCTGTCATTCAGTAGAAAAATGCTTGATGATGATGATGGGGATTATGGTGATGGTGATGATGTTGCTGAAAACGATGTCGACGTCGACGATAAGGATGATGGTGATAATGGTGATGATGAATTACAAGCACAATAAACAGAAGCCTGACGGCCAAACAGGAAGAGGGTTCTGATCAGTGACAGAGATCCTGATTTCGATTCCGTGCTTCTCGTGGAGTTTCTTTTGTTTTTATTGCAGGCATATATATTGCTTTTTTATAAGTATTTACACTTTTCTTTCGGTGAAAGTAATTCGTGTTAACCTATTCTGTATTTAGCATAGTTATCAGCCCTACAAAGAGGAAAGATAACGCTTTCGTCATAGTGCCTTATTCCGCTCGGCAAAACTGAGTCTGTGTGTGTAATTCACCGGGTCGGTCAGGATCACTTGATGGTCATGATCGTCAGCTTTTTACCCTCCCGGAAGGGAGCTGAGAGCTCATATAGTCCGATCTAAGGGCAAGGCTATGACCTTCACACAGGTGACCTGCAGTTCTACCGGACCCAGGTTCAAATCCCGGCTGGGACAGGGAACAGTTTAAGGATTTGAATTTCTTAAAATCAGACTTTACTGATCTACCAGAAGTCCGGCCGATATGTCGTAAAAATACCCCCGCTAATACCAATACACCAGTCCCGTATGAGACAGTCCTAGCACGTATTCAGTATGGACGGTGGGTGTTAGCGCCGAAGTGGTGTCATGTAGAGGTGTATGTATGTAGAAGGACTACTGTGTGTGTGTGTGTGTGTGTGTGTGTGTGTGTGTGTGTGTGTGTGTGTGTGTGTGTGTGTGTGCGCGCGCGCGCGCGCTTTAAGTATTCCTAAGTCATTTAACTGATTTGAATGAGATCGTCGGGTTACTGGAAAGGTCTTGCACTATATACATTATTCAAACCATGACATATATATATATATATATATATATATATATATATATATATATATATATATATATATATATATATATATATATATATATATATATATATATATGGTGTCAGCCCCTCGTCACCAAATAAAAAATTCACAGAAATAGTGAAAAGAGGACACATATGGCTTTGATCTCTTATTACATGTTGTATAACAAACTCTTGTTTTATGAGATATTTGAGGAGCGTGACACCACCAGCAGTCGCCACTGAGGGATAAGCCCCCTCCCAAAAATGAAAATTATATGAAGTAGACAAAAGTCAGCACATATCGCAGGACTGGGTATGAACTTTACATGTTTTTCCAGAATGCACAGGAAGAAACTGCACATTAGCCTGATTAATGTTGGTGTTGTAATTATTTTCAAACTATATCACACACACACACACACACACACACACACACACACACACACACACACACACACACACACAGTAACTTTAATATCACCAGTAACCTCCTTCACTATGAGGGATTTTCACGAAGCTGAATAAAATCGTGTGAGGGAAGGAAGCATGAAATGAAAGCGACATCACCGTTCTGAGAGGGTAGTTGTGGATGTAGCCCCAGGTTCATCTGAAACCTGAACCCAATGGACTGCAGGATGAACTCGCTCTCCTGCTGCAGTCCACCATCCTCCTTTCAGGGGATAGAGAGGGAGCTGAGGGACGTCTGTGTAACCTGGAAGTGAAGCCGACCAGTTATATTGGTGCCACCACGTGAAGGCGTCCCTGTGCACCACCACTGAGAGGGTAAAAGGAGATGGATTCAAACATCTTTAGTACCTATCGATTTCCTTATCCTGAATGCAACCCTCTGCTGCTGACAAGAATATAAAATATAATGCAATATCCCACTGACGGAGATGGGGATTTTTTTTCTTATATAAAATTCACACTGGGATTTTAAACCTCTTCAGTCCGATGACATTATCGACTTCATTCTTGCCACTTACAGACTTAATTCATCTTCACGAAGGAATATTTGAACTGGAGTAATCTGGTCTGTCCTCCATGACCTCTTGCACTACAGGAGCCTCTCCCACACTAAACAAAGTGGCCAAGGGGTGGCAAGAACGAAGGAATGAAAACGGGTCATTAGACTGAAGAGGTAAACAGAAACCTTCACGGCAGACAAGGAAGGAAACCAGATGTGTGACACAGAACCAGGTTTCCATCCTTCGTTACCTCGTCGGGTTTCTTTTGTCCTTTTATCGAACCTTTAAATACCTTTCTCTATTGCACCAGCAATGGGTGTTATATCCTACACTGTCTTGCTCTGCGTTCACGCACACCTTCATCCGTATTCCACCAAGCACCCACCACAGTGTTAATACTGTTACCATTAACCCCCTCACAGTAGGCACAACACTACTACAGTATGATGTTTCACCCAACGCCAGACGATTTTATTCTTCTGAGAGTGAGTCATAGGAGACTGAGTGGTAATGATATCACAACTAACCCTCTTATTGTAGGTACAACTCCAGTACTCTATTTCAACTAACGCCAGATGATTTCATTCATCTGAGAGTGAGTCATAGGAGCCTGATGTTAAGACACGAGAAATAATACCCACCCGGGATTAACTCTGAGGCTTAAACACGTACACAGGTAGATACACTGATATATTCAGTACATATGAGGCTGGAAGGATGGACACAAGACAACTGGTGGTATGGATGGATGGATGGTTGGTTAAAACGATGAATAAACAAATACACAGACAGAAATGGACAAATGTATAGGCTGGCAAATTGACAGAGAATACAGATTAATGTTCAAGAAGATAAACAGAAACCACGACAGCCAACACAGGAAGATACCTGGGTGTGGTTGGTGAGGCTCGAGAGCGAACGAGACAGAGCGCATGGTTTCTTTGTTCTAATTTCAACCCTTTGTTGGTCACGTGGGCTCAGTTATGTTTTTGCCTGTGTTGCCTAGTCATATGTTTTCTTTATAACTGACGTGTGTATGAGTGTAACAAAATGGTGGGTGGTAAGCCGTAATAAAACAGCAAGTTGTATATCCTGGGGCAAAACGTTAAATGTGATAGTTTTAACATTTTTGGTGGGCCATATTTCTCTCTTCATCATAGTTAAATCGTGTGACGTCAGCGGAAATAAACTGCAAGTAGGTAATTGGCAGGCAAAGGGTTAAAGGCGTTTTGTTGTGGCCACCCTGGATGAAGCCTGCCATTGGGTGTGGCCTGAGGGATGGCCAGACCCACTGACTAATAGATAAACAGATAGATACACACACACACACACACACACACACACACACACACACACACACACACACACACACACACACACACACACACACACACACACACACAAAAACCCCCTCATACATAGACTGGTAACAGACTGACTGAGATAAAATGGATAGATAGGCAGATTTAGAAAGATAGACAAATGCGGAGATCGACAAATGCGGAGGTGGACAGACAGATATAGAAACAATCTGACCCGGTAATGATAATTAACAGAAACAGTGAATCCTATGAATGAAAGCCTGATAAGTCACTGATGGGTTTATCGTCCGAAGTAGACGGATAGATATATATATACAAGGGTTGACAATAAGATGGGGATACAAATAGATACAATAGTAGATAGACAGATAGATAGGCATAATAAATAGTTGCACTGACACAAGTGTCCGTCCATAAATGTGGAAGACACTCCAACAAAATCACAGGTGGATGTGTTGGTAGGGATTGGCAGGACACGGCATCGAGAGAGTTTCTCTTTCTGTATCAGGTTCGGGTTCAAAATTGGATTCGTTTTTGCATTTGTTACAACTGATATTCGCTTGTCGGTGTAATGTTTCTCTCTCTCTCTCTCTCTCTCTCTCTCTCTGCCAATCCTCATGCCATGTAGCCAACTGTGTCCATAACCCCTTCAGTACGGTGAGGTCTTCTTCACTGTATTCTTGCTATCCACACAGTATTTTACTCAGCTCAGGAGAGACTTTGTGAAGTAGACGGGTTTGCTGCAGCCTTCCTTAACCACCTTCACTACTAGGCTGCTCTCCTCTGCCCAATATAATCCTCTCGCCCCACCAACAACAACACAAAAATACTCTTCTCACACACAACCTTATCTCCCTCATTCATATTTACCTTCTTTATCTAATCTATTTACTAATTACAGTATTACATGTACTACTGTTGTTTACTCATGCCATTTATCAGTGGCAAGAATGGACTTGATGATGATGATGATGATGATGATGATGATGATGATGGTAGTGACGACGACGATGACAACGAAGATGATGATGGTGATGATGATACTGATGAACACCAACGATGACGACGATGACGGTAATGATGTTGGCTACGACGATGATGACAAAAATAATAATGATGATTAAGGCGATGTAAGGTCGTTTATATTTTTGGACTGATGTTTGAAATTATCAGGAGTAAATAGATGAATTCATATTTTGACAGGCCGATAAATACGTTTGGTTACATATGAGGGACAGAAGCCACACTGGCCAACACTTGTTGATAATTGGGTCTGGATAGTGACGGCCCGGGATCGAACCAAACGAGAAAATTGGCTTCTTTTTTACGTAAATCATATTACGTTCGGAGCCTGATTTGTTATCTTGTTTAACAATATTTCTGTCTGTCTGTCTGTCTGCCTGTCTGTCTGTCTGTCTGTCTGTCTGTCTCTGTAACTACACTAGCAATGAGCCGGATTCCTACATTGTTCTCGCACTGCTTCATCCAATTCGCAGCACACACACACTGTTACAGTGCACATGCCCTCTTCGATAACCTACACTCGGAATCTTCACATGAGTCACGCACTCCACATGTATTCAACTTGCAGTCAGACACGCATGCGAACGATCAGCAAACACACATGAAAACTACACACACACACACACACACACGTCCACGCACGCATGCACGTGCGTGCGCTTCAAGGATGAATTCCCTCTTCACTCATTTACAAACATGGATTTCAAAAACCCAATCACACACCTACAAAACCACACCCACAAACTAGCTCTCACAACCACACCCACACCAACACCCCCACACCCACCCACACACACACATAACAATGCTTTTACTTCATACGTACCTACTCACATCATAAAAGATCAGTCTAATCACACACACATACACACACACACACACACACACACACACATTAATAACGCACTCCCTTCACAAACACCTTCACACACGCACTTTTCAAAAACTCACTCTGATCCTATGCACACTCATATCTACTTTCCAATAACATAGTTACCTCGTTCTCAGAGTTCCTCTCCTCTTCCTTCCACAAATAACCACCACAGCCACCCAGGAACACAACCACACTAACATATCCTAACGACAAATAGGTCAGAGTGGAGAAAGCTGGCACAGATCTGTCATGCAGAGGAACGATACTGGATGATGATGATGATGATGATGATTATGGTGATGACGACGTCTAAGATAATGGTGATGATAATGATGACGAATTAAAAACACACTAAACAGAAGCCTCACGGCCAGGCGGGAAGAGGGTCCTGATCCATGACTGCGAGATCCAGGTTTCCATTTCAACCTTGTGCAGCAAAATTCTTGGACCTTAGAGCCAGACGTAAATCATATTACGTCTCGACAGCCTTTCCATTGCACTTTTTCTTGACTAACATCACAATTAATTTTTAATCTACGTTTTAATCTCCGCACTGAAGAGGGGAAGGTGTAGGCCAAGTAAGGGTTAAAAAAAAAAAAAAGGACAATAGAGGTAATGTTCAGCCACCTGATACAAGAAGTGCTTAATGATGACAATTTTCAACAACAATAAGCTTGTGAAATGCCTCTCGTACTCAAGGGGTTAAACAAGACAGGAACCGTGACAACCAAGGAAGGAAGGAATCAGCTGGAGCCAATCACAGCCGGGTTTCCATTCTACTTATCGGTCAACCAGTTTATTTAGTTCGTATGCTTTTGTTATTCTTCTGCCTTGCACTCGTACACTCTCTCTCTCTGTCACGCACACAACAAACAAAGAGACAAACAAACACACGTACACAAAATGTTCCCTCCCAGTACACTGTGTGTGAACATTTGTTCATTATACATGGTGAACGTTTCTATTATTTATTCCTTTAATACGTGGATAATGGGATACATGCCTTCTTAGGCGGGAACCGTAGGACAACTAAGATAGCTGAGTGGCAGCCCAGAGATGGAGTGAGAGGAAGAGGCTGACAGAGACGCTGTTGGAAGGAAGAAACCTATAAATATATTGAACTCCCATGGAACTTACAATTAAAAGGTTGGAGTGGAAAAAGCTGGGACAGATATTGATATTACAGTTTGATGATGATGATGATGATAAGTGAAAATATATAGGTCTAGAGGCGTTCTCTAGTAGTTATGACGGATGAATGATAGATAAACAGATAGACTCATAGACGAATGACTGTGCAGACAGACACACTCTGGATTGATGACTCGACAGACAGACTGAATCCTAACATGAAAGACTAATATAATCACTGTTTAGCATATTGGGACAGACAAACAGATACAGTTAAAGATATTTTTTATACATATATCTGGCAGAATCACTGTTTAGCATACTGGGATGAATAGACAGAAGGACAGACACACATATACAATTAACCCTGGATAGGTAACCATTTTTCTGTTCTTCTATTAGGTAACGTGGGGTATGACGCACTCCATGGAAAAAATATATATAACAAAAATACTTCCGTTTGAGATATTTCAAAATGCTTCAATACACAAATAATTCAACCCATTATCTTTAAATAGGGACAGAAAAAATAAAGTTTAATTGAAATAAATATATATTTTTTAAAGTTTATACAAAAATGATTAGATTTTAGGTATACAAATTTTAAAATTAAATCTTGCAAAACTTAAAAGTAATATCATGATTCCTTGGGTGGCCTGCAGTAGACCGATGTTGGGACCTTCTGTATACAAAAGGAGAAAGACAGCAAATTGAAATTTAAAAAATCACAAGAGGGCTCAACTGAGGTTACAATATAGGTAATCTGGGGTCTAACATACCCCAATGGCTCTATAGAGCAAAATCAGAGCCAGGTACAGCTATGACCCCATCATCCCCATGAAGAGCATCACTAGGCAGGAAGGTAATGAGACGGACAGATCTGTAGACCTTATGCTCATATTTAAAAAAATAATAATTTCGATAACTGGGGTTTCTCATACCCCACGTTACCTGTCTAGGGTTAAAGATTATGTTTTCCATCCCTATATCTGGCAGAAACTCCTACAGCCAACGCAGGTGGATATCTGGGTGTGGACAGTGACGGCCCGGAATCGAATCAAGGATCATGGGAGATTCTTTTCAGTATGATGCATTAATTGAAAATTGGGTTCATTTTTGACATTATATATGCATATATACATACATGCACACACTATCAGTAATCTCTCTCTCTCTCTCTCTCTCTCTCTCTCTCTCTCTCTCTCTCTCGTGTATGTAAGTGCACCAGCAATGGGTCTTATTTCCTACACTGTCTTACTCTCCGTTCACGCACTCCTTCATCCATATTCCACCACGCACCCACCACAGTGTTAATACTGTTACCATTAACCCTTTCACAGTAGGCACAGCACTACTAAGCTATTGCACCTAACGCCAGACGATTTTATTTATCTGAGAGTGAGTCATAAGAGCCTTAGTGGAAATGCAATCACCCCAAACCCTCTAATGATAGGCACAACTCTAGTACTCTATTCCAACTAACGCCAGACAATTTTATTCATCTGAGAGTGAGTCACAGGAACCTGATGTTAAGACACGAGAATAATACCCACCCAGGATCTCTGAGACTTAAACAGGTACACAGATATATAGACAGTGAGATACAATTGCGGACGGAAGGAGGGACACAGAAAAAGGTGGATAGGTGAATGGATGGATGGTTAAATGGTTCCTGGCTGGTTGAAACGATGGATAAAACAGTACACAGACACAGATGGACAAAAATATACGCTGAGAAACGGACAGCGAAAATAACATTATATCCAAGAAAATCGATAGGAACCACGACAGCCAAAACAGGTAGATCACTCGGTGTGGTTAGTGAGGCCCGCGATCGAACCAGATTGTGCAGGTGGCTTCTTTTTATAAAATTCCACCTCATTGTTTATAACTTGTTCTCAGTTGCATTTTTTGTCTGTGCTGGCTAGTTGTATATTTTCTTTGTAACTGCTGTGTCTATGAGTGTAACAAAATGGTGGGTGGTAAGCCGTAATAAAACAGGAAGTTGTATATCCTGGGGCAAAACGTTAAATGTGATAGTTTTAACATTTTTGGTGGGCCATATTTCTCTCTTCATCATAGTAAAATCGTGTGACGTCAGCGGAAATAAACTGCAAGTAGGTAATTGGCAGGCAAAGGGTTAAAGGCGTTTTGTTGTGGCCACCCTGGATGAAGCCTGCCATTGGGTGTGGCCTGAGGGATGGCCAGACCCACTGACTAATAGATAAATAGATAGATACACACACACACACACACACACACACACACACATACACACACACACACACATACACACACACACAATGCACTCCCTCCACACGCACCTTGTCACCCGGACATATTCAATAACTCAGTCTAATCCTACGCACTCTCACTTCTACTTTCCAATAACACAATTACCTCGTTCTCAGACTCCTCTCCTCCTTCTCCTACAAATAACCACCACAGCCACCCAGGAACACAACCACACTAACATATCCTAACAACAAATAGGTCAGAGTGGAGAAAGCTAGCACAGATCTGTGTCATGCAGTGGATGGAAGCTGAATGATGATGATGATGATGCTTAACCCTTCCATCGTGGGGACAACTCTGATATTTTAGTCCAAGTAATTTCAGTCGATGGTATTGAGGTGAAAGTAAGTCATATTAGTCTTGCTGTGTTATTACTGTCATGGATTACCCCCTAATGACCTGAAAAGCTCTAGTAATTAATTGCAGCTAACGCCAGACGATTTTATTCAGCTGAGAGTGAGTCATAGATGCCTGAGTGTTAAGATGAGGAGCTGATACCTAACCGAGATGAAGCAGGCGACACAGATAGATAGACAGATAGATACACTGGATAATTGAAAGAGGGGAAAAATATTGTTAAAAATTATACTGATGGATTAATAAGAGGTCAGATAGGCATACAAATAAATAGACAAAAGAAAGGCAAAAATATGAACTGAACAAGAGTTAGATTAAAACACATGGACAGAAAGACACACAGACAGAAACCACCACAGCCAACACAGGTAGATAACTGGGTCTGGTGACTGAGGCCCGGGATCGAAACCTTGGTCTCTATGTCGGTTTCTTTGTATAGATTTTGTCTCATTTTGTAAGCACAGTTTTAAACATTGTTTCATTTCGTATTTTTTTATAATGCTCTGTGTGTGTGTGTGTGTGTGTGTGTGTGTGTGTGTGTGTGTGTGTGTGTGTGTGTGTGTGAGTACGTTCCTTTTATGAAGTCTGAATCTCACAGAACAAAAATAATAATTTATCTCCTTCAACAAGAGTCAGCACAAAGAAAGACTATAAAAAGAAGCCAGGGTGAAGCTTCAGTTGGTTGGTCACCATTTACCACGTATACGTGACAGTCGGCATGAAGTGAATGGCAATGAAGATTTAATGCACACTGGAGGGAAGGGTTGAGAATAGTGTTATTGTAGAATTAGCATTAGGAGACGTAATTATCATAGGTAATATATGCTATTATTCAACAAGAAGGCTTTGCTCTTCAGTTAAACCAAAGATTATCAATGAGCGAGATTGTTGTGGATGTAACGAAGTCATTTTACAAAACAACAAGGAGCTTCAGTCTGAAACAGAAAAATCATTGACTAGAACTATATTTTGTTTACTGTGAATTAAGAAATAAAAACACTGAAAACTGATAGACTTATAAGGCCTAAAACACACACACACACACACACACACACACACACACACACACACACACACACACACACACACACACGCACACACACACACACACACACACACACACACACACACACACACTCACACAAGCACGCTCATTGACAGGCACACACACACACAAGCACGTGCATGGACATGTACACACACAGAAGCTCACGCACCAGTCTCAACCCCGACGTAGAGTCTGAAAACAATAAATAAATAAAATAAAACAAAACAGTAAATCTAATGAGTCATCAATGAAGCCGTGGATATTATCGGTCACACCACAAATACGTAACATTGCAGATGCGCAGTATAATGCCCAAAGGGAGACACATATACAACATTATCCTTACATAGGAGGCACAGAAGCCACACCGGCCAACACTGGTAGATAACTGGGTCTGGATAGTGACCGACCGGCATCGAAACCAACGCTCCCTCTAATGGCTTCTTTTTTCTTATATCATGGTGTACATGCCTTGCTTGACTTGTTGTTTTGTTCATGATTGTGCCTCTCTCTCTCTCTCTCTCTCTCTCTCTCTCTCTCTCTGCAAGAAATAGACCATTAAAAAATAACTTTAATTCTTTATGTCCTTGTTAATTAACGACCCGTCCTCCCAGCCACAACACGCCACCCTCCCTCATATACTCCCCCACCTTGCCCCTCCATCTTGTTCTTGGTCTGCCTCAAAGGTATGAATTACAACACAAAGCCAAAGCAAGCAAGTCACTGGCCATCGCAACGACTGAAGATATGCAGGAGGAGGCAAAGATTTAACCCTCTCATGGTGGGAACAACTCTAGTATTTGGTTCCTGGCTATAGCAACCACTGAACATATGCAGAAGGAGGCAAATATTTAACCCTCTGATGATCGGGAAAACTCTAGGGCAATATTCAGTACATTTCAACTACCGCCACACAACAATACTGAGCTCAAGAAAGACCTCTGGTACTCAAGGGTTTTAACTGGACAGAAACCCTGACAGCCAAGAAGGAAGGAATCGGATGCAGCCACTGACACCCAGGTTTACATCCTGTCTGCTTTGGGGGATTTCTTTTATATTTGTAGATTTGGTACTTTTTCCTTGGTATCCTGCTGTATAAAAGGTACTCTCTCTCTCTCTCTCTCTCTCTCTCTCTCATAACTGGAGTGGCAATGCGTGTTATATCCTACACTGTATTCCTCTCTCCTCACGAAGTCCTCCTATTCTCAGCACGCTCACACTGACAGTATACACAGTCACTTCATTTACCTACACTCGGAATTCAGACATTACACACACAATCAACTTGCACTTAAGTCTCATCCAGACATACTGTACATACTTACCAGCACTCGCACTAAAAAATGAGCCTATTTCACACACACACACACACACACACACACACACACACACACACACACACACACACACACACACACACACACACACACACACACATACATAATGAGTTCCCTTCACACGCACCTTCAGACACGCACTTTTCAAAAACTCACTCTTATTCTACGCACACTCACATCTACTTTCCGAAAACACAGTTCCCTGGTTCTCAGACCTCCTCTCCTTCTCCCACAAATAACCACCTTAACCACCAAGGAACACAACCACACTAACATATCCTAACAACAAATAAGTCAGAGTGGAGAAAGTTTGCACAGATCTGTGTCATGCAGTGGAAGGATGCTGGATGATGATGATGATGATGATGGTGAGGATGATGTTGCCGACAACGACTTCGACGTCGACGATAAAAGTGTTGGTGATAATGATGATGATGAATTACAAGCACACTAAACAGAAGCCTGACGGCCAAACCAGAAGAGGGTCCTAATCAGTGACACAGATGCAGGTTTCGATTCCGAACCGGCCCAAAGGTTTCTTTTATTTTTTTCATTACACGTATGTTTATTATTTAATTCATTTAGTATTTACACTTTTTTCTCAGTGAAGGTAATTCGCGTTATCCTCTTATATATTTAGCTTAGTTATCAGTCCTACGAAGCAGAATGGTAACATATTCGGCAAAGCGCCTTATTCCACTGAAAAATTGAGCATCTCTCTCTCTCTCTCTCTCTCTCTCTCTCTTTAACTGCACTAGCAATGGGTCAAGTTGCTTCCATTGTTCACGCACTCCTTCATCCATTTCGCAGCACGCACACACAATGTGCACGTACTTTCCAATAACCTGCGCCAAGAATCTACACATGACACACGCATTCCCCATGCTCTGAGTTCGCGCGCGCGCGCACGCACGCACGCACGCACACACACACACACACACACACACACACACACACACACACACACACACACACACACATAAGAAGGACAAGGAGCAGAGCACGTACTGAAACACACACACACAAACACACGAAAACACACACACTCTCTCTCTCTCTCTCTCTCTCTCTCTCTCTCTCTCTCTCTCTCAGATGAACAAAATCTCTTGGCCTTACCTGCAGTACTAAAGTTATCCTGATCATGAGACAGTTAATGGTGACAGTATTGACACCCTCAGCCTCATACCACTCACTCTCACTGCAATAACACTGTTGTTGAAAATATACACTGGTTGTGATGGCCAAAGAGTTATTTATATACTGCACGTTACCAAGACTACTTCTGAGCATGGAGTTGGGTTCCTTTAACTTTGGAATGAATAGGTAGATGGATAGGTAGGCAAACTGATGGACAGATAGAGAGGTATAGAGGCAGATAGATAGATGTACAGATAAAATGAAGAAATTCGTACACATCCCTGGAGATTTTTCATAATAATAGATAGATAAGTTGATATATAAACGGAGAGACGAAGAGAAATAGATAGGCAGATAGAAAGGCAGATGGAAGGATGGATAGTTTGATACAGAAACTGGTAGATATACAAATAATAAATAAACAGGAATATGGTCAAACAAACAGATCAGCTGACAGGCAGGCAAACAATATGCAAAGACAGACAAGGAACCTCAAGCATGACTAAACAAATGCATACACAGATAAACAGTAGCGAGAACGGACAACAGTGGTAGATAAACCGAAGGAAGAACAGCCAACAGTGGTAAATACAGAAGAGAAAACAGCCAAAAGTGGTAGATTCAGAGAAGAAAACAGCCAATAGTTGTAGATACAGAAAACAGCCAACAGTGATAAATACAGAAGAGAGAACAGTCAACAATTGCCAATAAACAGAAGCAACAACAGCCAACAGTGGTAGATAAACAGAAGCAACAACAGCCAACAGTGGTAGATAAACAGAAGCAACAACAGCCAACAGTGGTAGATAAACAGAAGCAACAACAGCCAACAGTGGTAAATAAATAGAAGCAACAACAGCCAACAGTGGTAGATAAACAGAAGCAACAACAGCCAACAGTGGTAGATAAACAGAAGCAACAACAGCCAACAGTGGTAGATAAACAGAAGCAACAACAGCCAACAGTGGTAAATAAACAGAAGCAACAACAGCCAACAGTGGTAGATAAACAGAAGCAACAACAGCCAACAGTGGTAGATAAACAGAAGCAACAACAGCCAACAATGGTAGATAAACAGAAGCAACAACAGCCAACAGTGGTAGGTAACTGGGTCTGGTTACTGAGCACCCGGGATCCAACCCAAACAGGACTCAGCGGTTTCTTTTTTATGAACAGTTTAACAGTCTCTCTCTCTCTCTCTCTCTCTCTCTCTCTCTCTCTCTCTGTACGTCTATATTTCTCTCTATCTATATATCTGTCCGTGTATTTATGTCTGACTTTCTTTCCCTTTCTGTCTCTGTTTCTAGCGTGCTTTCTCTCTCTGTCTCTTTGTATTTATCTCTGTCTGTGTCTCGCTGTGTCTCTGTTTACATCTCTCTATCTCTGCCTGTCTGTATCTCCGTCTGGTGCTGGTACAGGAGTAAGAGAAGACTTTCCACCAACTTCCATTAACGTACACAAGTACGATATTTTCCTATGCCCAACTGTTGATCTGTTTATCAGAAGACCATCTGTACTGTATATTTATTAGTCTATTTATCTTTCTTTTTTTTTTTATTCTTTCTTCCTAGTTATCTATCTGCTCACGCCGCTTCTCCAACGTGTAGGCCTTCCCAAACCCTCTTCCATGCCTCGGGTGCAGTTCAATTAATCTAGTTATTTGGACACACTACCCACTAACGGTTCCCTACATTCTCTCCTCCACAATATATAATTACCACATATACATGACAACAGTTTACCATAAACACCTAAACATCTGCACAATAAAGCATAAATCTGACAACAACTTACGATAAACACACTTAAGTATAAACACACTTAACGACTGACCATAAACACACTTCGATACAAGCATAATGGACATATAACTGAAAACAGTTAACGATAAACACACTTAAACATAAATACACATACCTGGTAATTGTTGACGATAAATATACTTAAACATAATCTCACTTATACCTGATAATCGTTAACGAGAAACACAAACATAAACACTCTTATTCCTGATAATACTTAACGATAAACACACTTAAATACAAACATGCAAAAGCATATATCAGCAAGCAATTAACAATAAACAAATATAAAGACACATGTATCATATTACAATTATGAATAAACGTAATGACATATAAAAACATTAAAACATATGTTTGACAATAATTTACCATAAACGCAGATAAACATAAACACACAAAAATATATACCTGACAATTTTGCATTAACACAGACATAAAACCACTAAATCGTATATATATCTGACAAAAAATTTGCCACAAACACACATAAACATAAACACAGTAATCATAATCTTGTCAACACTGTACGAAAAACAAACCTAAACCAAAGCAGACAAAACAGAACCCCCCCCCACACACACACAGACAGGAGGAGGCTCCAGATTCGTGACCAAGAACCGGGCCTCGATTCCTACTTCAACTCAGGGCTCTTTTTCTTTTCCTTTTTTTTTTTTTTTTTTTTCTGTTTTCTGTCCATTTTATTTTTGTGTCATTCTTTGTTGCCATCTAATCATTCGCCAGGGAAGGTAAAGTCACCACCAGAAGTCGTGTCGCCTCTGCCGCTACGTTTTCCATGTTATTTGCTAATCAGTCCAATAAATCAGCAACAAGATGTCTTGATATGGCTGTAGACCAATGGCATCAGCATCGCCCGGTACTGATTCATCACACGCATTTTTATACATTTTTATACTTCATGGAGAGAGGAGCACGAGAGGCGATAGTATTTTTGATGCTGACTGTACATGGTGTTGTTTGTACTGTTATTGTTTCAGTTCGGGTTGTTTTGAGTTAATGATTTTATATACAGTCTCTCTCTCTCTCTCTCTCTCTCTCTCTCTCTGCCAACCCTCATGCCATGTAGCCAACTGTGTCCATAACCCCTTCAGTACGGTGAGGTCTTCTTCACTGTATTCTTGCTATCCACACAGTATTTTACTCAGCTCAGGAGAGACTTTGTGAAGTAGACGGGTTTGCTGCAGCCTTCCTTAACCACCTTCACTACTAGGCTGCTCTCCTCTGCCCAATATAATCCTCTCGCCCCACCAACAACAACACAAAAATACTCTTCTCACACACAACCATATCTCCCTCATTCATATTTACCTTCTTTATCTTATCTATTCCCTGATTATTACATTCAGTACTGTAATAACTCATACCAATTAGCAGAGGCAAGTATGGTCCAGATAATGATGATGATGATGATGATGATGATGGTGATATTGGACGCCGACAACGACGATGGTGAACACGACGATGACGATGACGACGATTACTGTGTTGATTACGACAAGGACGATGGTAGTGATGATGATGATAATGATGATGATGCCAATTATATTTGAGGTCGTTTCATTCTTCGGGATGATGTCTGACTAAAAGACTGTGGAGTAAATAGATGAAATGCTTTGAAATTATGTGTAGACAGAGAAACGAATACATTATGGTTACATATGAGGGACAGAAGCCACACTGGCCATCACTGATAGATAACTGGGTCTGGAGACTGACGGCCCGGCATCGAATCCATATTTGTGTTGCAGGCTTCTTTTTTACGTAACTCATACCACGTTCAGTGCCTGATCTGCTCTCTTGTTTAACAGTACGTCTCTCTCTCTCTCTCTCTCTCTCTCTCTCTCTCTCTCTCTCTCTCTCTCTCTCTCTCTCGTGTATGTAAGTGCACCAGCAATGGGTCTTAAATCCTACACTGTCTTCCTCTCCGTTCACGCACTCCTTCGTCCATATTCCACCACGCACCCACCACAGTGTTAATACTGTTACCATTAACCCTCTCACAGTAGGCACAACTCTACTATGCTATTACACCTAACACCAGTCGAGTTTATTCAACTGAGAGTGAGTCATAGGAGCCTGAGTGCTAATGCAATCACAACCAACCTTGTTATGGTAGGCACATCTCTAGTACTTTATTCCAACTAACGCCAGACGGTTTTATACATCTGAGAGTGAGTCATAGGAGCCTGATGTTAAGACACGAGAAGTAATACCCACCCAGGATTAACTCTGACAAACAGGTACACATATAGATACATTGGTATACAGTACATAGGTGGCTGGAAGGATGGACACAAATGGAGGATGGATGAATGAATGGATGGATGGATGGATTGATTGATGGTTAAAACGATGAATAAACTAAGACACAGACAGAAATGGACAAATCTATTGGCTGGCAAATTAACAAAGAATACAGATTAATCTTCGCAAAGATAAATAGATACCACGACAGCCAACGCAGGTAGATATCTGGGCGTGGTTAGTGAGGCCCAAGATCAAACCAAGCCATGCACATGGTTTCTTTTATAAATTACAACCCATTGTAGGCCACTTAGTATCAGTATTAGTTTTTATCTATGTTGGCAATTCGTATATTTTTTTTTTATAATTGCTGTGTGTATGAGTGTAACAAAATGGTGGGTGGTAGGCCGTAATAAAACAGGAAGTTGTATATCCTGGGGCAAAACGTTGAATGTGATAGTTTTAACATTTTTGGTGGGCCATATTTCTCTCCCCCCCCTGGGGGTAGGGGGGGGTTTCAAGAATACTCCCCCAGTATCCCTGCTTGTCGTAAAAGGCGACTAAAAGGGTTGGCGGAGGGTTAGTGGCCCTCCCCGGAAAACAACTAACTAAAAAACAAACAATAAGCCTCGGACAAGGACTGACCAAACGATGACGACCAAGGACCGGACAAAGGACATTGTAATTGGAACCTGGAATGTAAGGGGAGCGAATGATGAGGTGAAAGAGAGAGAGATTGTCCAGGTGCTTGAGGATGCGAAAGTGGATGTATGTGGAATAACTGAAACAAAATGGAGGAGAAAGTGTGAGAGAATATGAGTATGGATGGGGTATATGTGCAGGAGTAGGTGAGAATGAGAGAGCAAAGGAAGGAGTATGTATAGTTGTGAGTAAAAGATGGAAGAGGAGCATAAGACAGTATGGATCAGTTGGGTCAAGGATTGTGTGGGTAAAGTTGAAAGTTGGAATACAAATGTGGGCGATTGTGTGTGTGTATGCGCCAACGCAAGATCGTGCTAGAAGAGTGAGAGAAGAGTTCTGGACAAATGTAGAAGTGTGCATGGAAAAGTTTGGAAGGAATGAGAGAGTGTTTTTGATTGGTGATATGAATGGTAAAGTTGGGAATGTGAAGGTGGATGGAATAGTTGGTGAGTGGGGTGTGCCTGCTGAGATAGATGAGAATGGGAGTGCGTTAGTGGACATTTGTGCTGGGAGGGGGTTGGTGATAGCCAATACCCTCTTCAGGCATAAAATGATTCACAGGTATACATGGCGAGTGATGAGAAGGGTGGGTGGTGAACTGAAGGAAAGGAAGGCAATGATTGATTATGTGTGTGTGGATGAAAGGATGCGAAGATGTGTAATGGATGCAAGAGTGTATAGAGGTTGGGGGAGTGGACTTTCTGACCACTACTTGGTGATGGCCAGAATTAAAGTACAAGAAAGTTGGAGGAATAGAAGAAGGGAAAGACGAGAGGAAGGAGTAGTTGCAAGGAGAGTGGAAAGGTTACAGGAGGATGAGAAAAAGGCAGAGTATAAGAGAGAAGTGGAGGAACGATTGGGCAAATATGAATTGGAGCTGATGGGAGACGTGGAAGGTGTGTGTAGAATATTTACAGAAAAAATATGTGCAGCATGTGATGTGGTGTGTGGAAGGAAGAGAAGACGGAGGGGGGTGCAAGGAACAGCGTGGTGGACTGAAGAGGTGAAACAGGCTGTGGCACAAAAGAAGAAAGCATACAATGAATGGATGAGAAATAGGGGCGTGGAAGAGGTTGAGAGGCGGAAGAGAGAGTTGTATGTAGAAAGGAAGAGAGAGGTGAAAAGATTAGTAAGAGAGAGTAAGAAGAGAGTGGATGAGGAATATGGAAGAAATTTGAGTGTAAAGTGGAGGGACTGTAAGAAAATGTTCTGGAGAGAGGTGAAAAGAGTAAGACAGGGCGGAAGTGACGTTAGCAGGGGAGTGAAAGATAAAAATGGTAGATTACTAGTGGAGAAGGGAGAAAAAGTGAGCAGATGGACAGAACACTTTAAGGAATTGTTGAACGTAGAGGATGGAAGTAATGCGAGTATAAGTGGCTGGGGAATGGCTGGGAGAAGGAGGGAGGTGAGAAGACAGGAAGAAATCAGTAGGATAGAAGTTGTGGAAGCAATGAAGAAAATTAAATCGGGGAAAGCCCCAGGAATTGATGGAGTGTGTGGTGAAATGCTGAAGCATGGGGGAGAGATAGTAGTAGAATGGATGTGGAAGATGTGCAGACTGGCCTGGGAGGAAGGTAGAGTCCCGGAGGATTGGAAGTCAGGTATAATTATTCCCTTGTACAAAGGAAAAGGGGAAAAAGAAGTGTGTGGTAACCATAGGGGCATTTGTCTTCTTAGTATAATAGGAAAAGTGTATGGTAGGATACTTATTGACAGAGTTAGAGAAAGAACAGAGAAATTAGTTGGAGAAGAACAGGGAGGCTTTAGGAAGGGAAGAGGTTGTGTAGATCGGATTTTCATTCTCAGATCTTTAGTGGAAAAGTTTCTAGAGAAGGGAAAGAAGTTGTATGCGGCATTCATGGATTTGGAGAAAGCATATGACAGGGTGGATAGACAAGGATTGTGGAAAGTGTTAAGAATATATGGAGTAGATGGAAAGTTGTTGAATGCTGTGAAGAGTATGTACGATGGTGCGAAGGCTGCAGTGCGTGTGGATGGTGAACTAAGTGAATTTTTCTCTTTGAAGGTTGGGTTGAAACAGTATGTGTCATGTCTCCATGATTGTTCAATCTGTACATGGATGGGGTAATAAAAGAGGTACAAGGTAGGGTAGTGGATGTTGGAGTGGCCCTGTTGAGAGAGGATACTGTTTGGAAACTCCCTGTACTGTTGTTTGCAGATGATACTGTGTTGTTGAGTGAAGACCAAGGAGAGCTGCAAGGCTTGGTGGATGAGTTTGGGAGAGTGTGTAAGAAACGGAATCTAAAGGTGAATGTAGGGAAGAGTAAAGTGATGGTCTTTGAGAGAGGTGAAGTCAGTGAATGTACAGCGAGGTTGGATGGTGAGGAATTGGAAAATGTGAGTACGTTTCAGTACTTGGGTAGTGTGATGAGTAAGGATGGAGGTTTGGAGGGTGAAGTGCTTGAAAGGGTACAGCAGGGAAGAAAGGTTGCTGGTTCTTTGAAAGCAGTGATAAGAAACAGGGAAGTGAGCATGGAAGTGAAAAAGTCACTACATGACAGTATTGTGATACCAACTCTAACGTACGGAAGTGAAGCTTGGACGTTGTTGGAAGGACACAAGTCAAGAGTGAGAGCAGTGGAAATGAGTTATTTAAGAGGAGCCTTTGGAGTCACATGGAGAGACAGGCTGACGAATGAGGATATAAAGGAGCGTTGTGGTGTTGATGTGGATGTGATAGGAAGCGTTATGAGGAACACACTGAGGTGGTTTGGCCATGTGGAGAGGATGGAGGGTGAAAGACTGACGAAAAGAGTATATGTGAGTGAGGTGGAGGGGGAAAGAGGGAGGGGGAGGCCGAGGATAAGATGGAGGGATGGGGTGGAGAGGTATATGAGAGTGGGGTGTGTGAGCTGGGAGCAGGGGAGTGAAATGGCGGGGGACAGGGCGACTTGGAGGCGATTTGTTTGTGGCCACCCCAAACGGGATTGAGGCGTCTGGCAATAGATAGATAGATAGATAGATAGGTAATTGGCAGGCAAAAGGGTTAAAGGCGTTTTGTTGTGGCCACCCTGGATGAAGCCTGCCATTGGGTGTGGCCTGAGGGATGGCCAGACCCACTGACTAATAGATACACACACACACACACACACACACACACACACACACACACACACACACACACACACACACACACACACACACACACACACACACACCCTGGATGAAGCCAGCCATTGGGTGTGGCCTGAGGGATGGCCAGACCCACTGACTAATAGATAAATATACATACACACACACACACACACACACACACACACACACACCTTGGATGAACCCTGCCTTTGGGTGTGGCTCTAGGGATGGGCAGACCCATTGATATAAATAGACACACACACACACACACACACACACACACACACACACACACACACACACACACACACACACACACCTTGGATGAACCCTGCCATTGGGTGTGGCTCTAGGGATGGGCAGACCCACTGATATAAATAGAAACACACACACACACACACACACACACACACACACACACACACACACACACACACAGGTGAGTAAAATGTACTAGCATAATATGCGATTTAGTCAAGTACACGTAAATGGATAGAAGGATCAAATAGATGGGAAGATAGTTATACTCATTAAATAGAACTTCCAGATATATGATAGACAGAAGCCACTAAAGCCAACGCAGGTAGATAACTGGGTCCAGTTAGTCAGGCCTGGGATCAACCCCTACACTGGCCGCGGACTTCTTTTTTGACTCTAGTCTCACGGAGTTGAAACGGAGGTTATCTGTGTGTGTGTGTGTGTGTGTGTGTGTGTGTGTGTGTGTGTGTGCGCGCGCGTGCGTGCGCGTGCGTGCGTGCGTGCGCATGTGCGCGTGTGTGTGGTTGGTTGGTTTTACGTTTACGAAATCTGTTACTCACAAGAAAAAATAATAACTTATCTCCTTCAATAAGAGTTTACACAAAGAAAGACTATAAAAAGAAGCCAGGGTGAAGCTTCAGTTGGTTGGTCACCATTTACCACGTATACGTGACAGTCGGCATGAAGTGAATGGCAATGGAGATTTAATGCACACTGGAGGGAAGGGTTGAGAACAGTGTTAATGTACGATTAGTATTAGGAGACATAATTATCATATATAATATATGCTATTATTCAACAAGAAGGCTTTGCTCTTCGTTATAAAAAAGAGATTATGAGTGAGCGACGATTGTTGTGGACGTAATGACGTAACATTACAAAACACCAAGAAGCTTCATTTTGACACAGATAAATCACTGACTAGAGCTATAAACCCCAGAATATTTTGTTTATAATGCATTATCCCTAGAATGCTTACGTTATTATCCTCACAGTACTGCTTTCGCCAGGAGAATTTTACCCAATTTTGGAAAATTAATAAAAAATACTTAGACAAAATTTTTATAAAATTTGACAATGCAGATATCAAAAGTAACTCATATACTTCCTTCTTACATAGTAATAACCATCAGGGTAAGAAAATAAATTTTACCAGAATTTATTTAGGAGGTACTAAAAAATTTTTTTTTTTTATAACATGAACATTAAAATAAAAAACACTAACTATGGGCTCAATTACCACTGGGCTTGGTGGCCCCCTTCTTGGGACGTTGAAGCTTAAGACTAGGTAGGTGGCTCCCCTAACATATCACCCTGGCCTGAAATGGGGGAAACGAAAAAAGGGGCAATGTCGGGTAAAAAACACTTTAAACCCAAATATCATGGTGATAAATGTGAGATGAAACCACACCACTACCTATGTAGGTAGGGGGTAGGGTGGATTGAAGGTATAGGGAAGGACAGCTCCAAAGCTCTTATCATAACAAAATAGCAAATAAATAAATCGCCGAACAGGGAAATTTACCCGACGTAAGCATTCTAGCGTTAAGAAATAAAAAACACTTAAAACCGACAGACATATAAGGCCAAATACAGACACACACATACACCACATATACAGACACATACACACACACATGCATACACAAAAACGAGCAAACGCACACACACACAGGCACACACACGAGTATACACATACAAGACAGGTGTGTGCATGAGCACGCACATAAACTCAAGCACTTGCAAGAATAAGCACACGCACAAAAGAGCACTCCTCCTAGCCCCAACACTCAATGTCTCTAAAAAAATGGACACAAAGTCTAATGAGTCATCAGTGAAGCCGTGGATATTATCGGTCACACCACAAATACGTAACGTTGCAGATGCGCAGTATATGCCCAAATGGAGACACATACACAACATTATCCTTACATAGGAGGCACAGAAGCCACACCAGCCAACACTGGTAGATAACTGGGTCTGGATAGTGACGGACCGCCATTGAAACCAAGACTGTTCATTTGGCTTCTTTTTTTCATATATTTTGGTACGTTCCTTGCCTGACTTTGTTTTTTGTTCATCAGTGTTCTCTCTCTCTCTCTCTCTCTCTCTCTCTCTCTCATGGAGGTAGGCTGTTCGAAACTAACATTTTTTCTTTACTCCAATATTAACGACCCGTCTTCCCAGCCACAACACGCCACCCTCCCTCATATACTTCCCCACCTTGCCCCTCCATCTTGTTCTTGGTCTGTCTCAAAGGTATGAATTACAACACAAAGCCAAAACAAGCAAGTCACTGGCCATCAGCACCACTGTACATATGCTGGAGGAGGCAAATATTTAACCCTCTCATGGTGGGACAACTCTAGTATTCGGTTCATGGCCATCGCTATCACTGAACATATGCAGGAGGAGGCAAATATTTAACCCTCTAATGATCGGGGGTGTATGAATTAACTGATGAAACGTTGAAGGTCACAGAAGAATTATATATATATATATATATATATATATATATATAATATATATATATATATATATATATATATATATATATAAGGAGCGATAAAGTGCTACTAATAGCACTCTTAACCTCCAACTGGTCGGCACAACTCTAGTATTGTGTTCCAGCAGACTTTAGACGATTTCATTCAAGAAAGGCGAGTCACAGGTGCCTGAATGCTGAAACGCAACAAAATAATGATTCCCACCAGGAATGACGTCTGCGAAGTAAATGTACAGATCGACACAAGTAATCCGATGTAGAGTGCAACAATAGAGAAATGAAAGATTAGGTTTATCGATTGACAGTGTGTAAAAAAAGAAAAATATATTCTTCCAAAAACTAAGACGACTAATTATATACCCCGAAGAAAAGACACGAAAATAGACAACGGAAGGAAGGAGACAGAAACCACTCCAGCCAACACAGGTTGATATCTGGGTTTGGTGAGGGAGGCTCGCGATCAAAAAATGCTTTCTTAGATGGATTTCTATATTATTTTTATTATTTCACTTCATCAACAGTTAAAGGGACTCTATCTGGTTTCTTTGATTCAGTTCCCCCCCCCCTCTCTCTGTCTCTCTCTCCCTCCTTTATCCTCTCCGTTCACGCACACCTTCATGCACCTTCAATTCACTCAAATTGCGCTGATATTTACTGTCCACAACAACCTACGCACGCACTGAAAAAATGAGCTTCATTTACACAAGAACAAACACATTCTCCCCCCTCCTCTCTCTCTCTCTCTCTCTCTCTCTCTCTCATAACTGGAGTAGCAATGGGTCTTATACCGTACACTGTCTTTCTCTTTCCTCACGAAGTCCTTCACCCACTTCTCAGCACACACACACTTGCAGAACACACACTCTCTTCATCAGCCTGCGCTAGAAATTCAGACGTTACACACACAATCATCACGCACTGAACTCTCATCTAAACACACAGTACATACTTACCAACACTCCCACTAAAAGATGAACTTATTTCACACACACACACACACACACACATACACACATAACAATGCGCTCCCTCCACACGCACCTTTACACACGCACTTTTTAAAAACTCACTCTAATCCTACGCATACTCACATATATTCTCCAATAACACAGGTACCTCATCCTCAGACTTCCTCTCCTCCTTCTCCCACAAATAAGCACCACAGCCACCCAGGAACACAACCACACTAACATATCCTAACAACAAATAGGTCAGAGTGGAGAAAATCGTTAAACATCTGTGTCATTCTGAGGATGCTGGATAATGATTCTGATGATGTTGAGGATGATGTTGCCGATAACGACATCGACGTCGACGATAAAGGTGATGGTGATAATGATGATGATGAATTACAAGCACATTAAACAGAAGCCTGACGGCCAAACCGTAGGAGGGGCCTGATCAGTGACATTGATCCAGGTTTCGATTCCTTAAAACTCCCATTTTTTTTTTTTATTAAAGGTATATTTATTATTTATTTTGTTTAGTATTTACACTTCTCTCTCGGTGAAGGTAATTCTCGTTAATCTCTTATATATTTAGTTTAGTTATAAGTCATACGAAGCAGAATGGGAACATCATCGGCCACGCGTCTTATTCCACTGCAAAATTGAGCACCTCTCTCTCTCTCTCTCTCTCTCTCTCTTTAATTGCACTAGCAATGAATCAAGTTGCTTCCATTGTTCACGCACTCCTTCATCCATTTCGCAGCAAGCACACACAATGCGCAGGTACTTTCCAATAACCTGCACCCAGAATCGACACATTTCACACGATCTCCCCATGCACTGAATTTGCACACACACACACACACACACACACAATCATTCTCTCTCTCTCTCTCTCTCTCTCTCTCTCTCTCTCTCTCTCTGTTGTTCACCTAAGAGCGCGTCCACACGTATGCTCGAAGGAGTGCTGGCAATATGCAAGCAACACAGTAACGAAAAAACTGCAAACATGTTGGGAACAGCAGCGCCCAGATGATGTTGGCAACATCATGAAGAAGTATCAGCTGCCTGGTATGGACACACTAATCCCATCGCCTCTGCTGCCAGTGTTCGAAGCTGGGCTGAAGCAAGTTAGCATACTGCTGCAAACATATACCAAACGTGTTGCCAGCCGTGTTGTTAGTATATGTTAGAGGGCCCGTGTGGACTCGCATTAATACTGAGTCACAGGAGCCACAAGGTCTAAATACTGGTACCATGAACCGTCAGATGGTAGGAACGAAGACACTGTTTCATTCCAGCTGATGCCAGACGATTTTATTCAGGTGAGAGTGGGTCATAGGAGCCTGAGTGTGTTAATAACTACCATTAGCGAGTTAATGCTTCAGTGATCTGTATCCTTACTAATACTCTCTCTCTCTCTCTCTCTCTCTCTCTCTCTCTCTCTCTCTCTCTCTCTCTCTCTCTCTCGCAGATGAACAAATATGCCTGGCCTCACCTGCAGTACTAAAATTATCCTGATCATGAGACAGTTAATGGTGACAGTATTGACACTCTCAGCCGCTTACCACTCACTCTCACAGCAATAACACTGTTGTTGAAAATATACACTGGTTGTGATGGCCAACGAGTTATTTATATAGTGCACGTTACCAAGACTACTTCTGAGCATGGAGTTGGGTTCCTTTAACTTTGGAATGGATAGGTAGATGGATAGGTAGGCAAACTGATGGACAGATAGAGCGATACATAGGCAGATAGATGTATGTAGATAAATTGTAGAATTTCATACACATCCCTGAAGATTTATCAAAATAATAGATACTGTAACTCAGTATATAAACAGAGAGACAAAGAGAAATAGACAGGGGGATAAAAAGGCAGATGGAAGGATTATTGTTTGATACAGAAACCGGCAGAGATACAGATAACAAAACAGGGAGATGGTCAAACAAACAGATCAACTGACAGGCAGGCAAACAACGGGCAAGGAACGTCAAGCATGACTAAACAAAGAGATACCAAGATAAACCGAAGGTAGAACGGCCAACAGTGGTAGATAAACCGAAGGTAGAACAGCCATTAGTGGTAAATACAGAAGAGAAAACAGCCAACGGTGGTAGATAAACAGAAGCGACAACAGCCAATAGTGGTAGATAAACAGAAGCGACAACAGTCAATAGTGGTAGATAAACAGAAGCGACAACAGCCAATAGTGGTAGATAAACAGAAGCGACAACAGTCAACAGTGAGAGATAAAAAGCAGCGACAACAGCTAAAAGTGGAAGATAAACAGAAGCGACACCAATCATCAGTGGTAGATAAACAAGAGCGACAACAGGCAACAGTGCAAGATAAACAGAAGCAACAACAGCCAACAGTGGTGGATAAACAGAAGCAACAACAGCCAACAGTGGTAGATAAACAGAAGCAACAACAGCCAACAGTGGTAGATAAGCAGGAGCAACAACAGCCAACAGTGGTAGATAAACAGAAGCAACAACAGCCAACAGTGGTAGATAAACAGAAGCAACAACAGCCAACAGTGGTAGATAAATAGAAGCGACAACAGCCAACAGTGGTAGATAAACAGAAGCGACAACAGCCAACAGTGGTGGATAAACAGAAGCAACAACAGCCAACAGTGGTAGATAAACAGAAGCAACAACAGCCAACAGTGGTAGATAAATAGAAGCGACAGCAGCCAACAGTGGTAGATAAACAGAAGCAACAACAGCCAACAGTGGTAGACAAACAGAAGCAACAATAGCCAACAGTGGTAGATAAACAGAAGCAACAACAGCCAACAGTGGTGGATAAACAGAAGCAACAACAGCCAACAGTGGTAGATAAACAGAAGCAACAACAGCCAACAGTGGTACATAAACAGAAGCAACAACAGCCAACAGTGATAGGTAACTGGGTCAGGTTACTGAACACCCGGGATTCAACCTTAACGGGACTCAGCAGCTTCTTTTTAGGAACAGTTTAACACAGTCTCTCTCTCTCTCTCTCTCTCTCTCTCTCTCTCTCTCTCTCTCTCTCTCTCTCTCTCTCTCTCTCTCATACAGAAATCAATCCATACCTGTAAACTGTGGAACATTTGTCCATCATACATGGTGAACTTTTATATTATTCATTCCTTTAATACATGGATACATGGGATACAGACCTTTTTAGGCGGGAACCGTAGGACAACTAAGGTAGCTGGGTGGCAGCCCAGAGATGGAGTGAGAGGAAGAGCCTGGCAGAGACCCTGTTGGAAAGAAGAAACCTGCAAACATTATTGCATTGCCATGGAACTAACTTACAGTTAATAAGGTGGAGCTGAGAAAGTTTGGAATGCTGATAATAATGATGATGACGATGATGGTATTGATGAGATGATGATGATGATGATGATGACAGAGAGGTGTAGTTGTGTTTTCAAGTGGCCGTCATGGATGAATTAAGTGACAGAGAGAAGAGACAGATAAACATAAGGCCAAAAAGACCGACAGACGGATAAAAAGACATGGAGATGGATATGTTGATAGACAGAGACGTATGTCTACGCACAGACAAAAAATACAATGATGACATAATCGAGACATACAATATTAACATGAGTGACGAACAGAATCACTGTTCTTAATAATGGGATGGATAGAGAAAATGAAAGAGATACAGATGCAGTTAAAGATTATATTTTCCATACATCTATCTGGTAGAATCACTGTTTACCATATTGGCATGAGCACACAGAAGGACAGAGATATACACACAGTTGAAGATTATCATTATTTTCCATACATATATCTGGCAGAAACTCCTACAGCCAACACAGGTGGATATCTGGGTGTGGACAGTGACGGCCCGGGATCGAACCCAAAAAGAGGGGTATCTTTTTCTGTATCAAACCTGGGTTCAAAATTAGGTTCACGTGTGTGAGTGTGTGTTCCTCGTTTTTGTATGTCACTCTCTCTCTCTCTCTCTCTCTCTCTCTCTCTCTCTCTCTCGAACACAAGGGTAATAATTTCATCTCGCTTACGTAACTAAAGATTCTCTCTCACACTGTCTATAGATGCGTATGCCTTTTTATCCATCTATCAGTATATCGATCTATTTACTTACCTGCCAACCTAACTACCTATTGTCTACATATATACCTACCTATTTACCTACTTAACATCCTGTTAATCTGTTTAGCTATCTTTCTGCTTATCTATCAACCCATTAAAGCATCTGTTCACACGGGCAGAAAGACGGTATCTGGGTGCTTAAAGTAAGAAGGGTGAATGTCGGGGATAGGGTTGTGAAAGGCAGACCGAAAAAAATCTGCGACGAGGTTATAGGGGCTGGCCTCTGCGATAAGGGACTGAAAAAGGAGGTAGACAGAGATCGAGCTGCCTTGAGTGCCGCTAGAAGGTGACCAGCGCAGACGCATGCAATCATGTTGAAGCCTTTATAAACGATACGATAATACCTCCAGCAAAGGGAAAGCCGGACGATAAACACGGGGTTAGTGTTTGGGAGGGTGGTGCGAAAAAAGTCCTACCACCACAACACACCAGCCTCCCTCATATACGGTGCTAACCCATATTGTACATCCACATTGTTATTGCTACCACCACCCCTCTGTGCCTGCCACCACAACACACCAGCCTCCCTCATATACGGTGCTAACCCATATTGTACATCCACATTGTTATTGCTACCACCACCCCTCTGTGCCTGCCACCACAACACACCAGCCTCCCTCATATACGCTGCTAACCCATATTGTACATCCACATTGTTATTGCTGCCACCACCCCTCTGAGCCTGCCACTGCCCTGATACACTGATGCATAGAAAATAGATTCATATCGCTGCTGAGATGAACCAGACAGATGCATGAAGTGACACCTTGAGTAGGCCTGTCCCATTCCATTAAACGAAAGACAATTTAATTTTTTTCGGCCAAGAGCAAAATATTTAAATCTGAGAATGTTACTACAGCGACCCTTAACCCTCTGTTCGGTAACACAATATCCTGTTATTGTATTCCAGGTAATGCCAGACGATTTTTTTTTTTTTTTTTTGCGGATTTACAAACGTTGCCACGTAGTGCTAATTATATCAGTTTCAATCATTAACTGGTCGGCACAACTGTGGTCGGCACAACTGAAGTATTGTATTACAGCCAACGTCAGATGATTTTATTCAAGTGAGGGTGAGTCACAGGTGCCTGAATGCTTAAACATATTTCCCACCATGAAAGACAGATGGATATTTAGATGTCATTTGGAGTGAAAGAATGGAGAAATGAATGGAAATAAAGATTTCGCGAGTAGAAATGTGCAAAAAAGAATGATAAATAGTTAAATACATATACAGATGGGCTAATATACCTACCGACGAAGAGATGAGTAAACAGACAACGAGGGAAACAGACAGAAATCATTACAGCCACATAGTGTGATAACTTGGTCTGGTTAGGGAGGCTCGGACTGAACCATAAGGTTGGCATGGGTTCCTATTTCTTTTATATTTCAGGTCACAGGTAGTCACATTTGCTCTCTCTCTCTCTCTCTCTCTCTCTCTCTCTCTCTCTCTCTCTCTCTCTCTCTCTCTCTCTCTCTCTCTCTCTCTCTCGTGTATGTAAGTGCACCAGCAATGGGTCTTATATCCTGCACTGTCTTCCTCTCCGTTCACGCACTCCTTCATCCATATTCCACCACGCACCCACCACAGTGTTAATACTGTTACCATTAACCCCCTCATACTTGGCACAACTCTACTGTAATATGCTATTCCACCTAACACCAGACGATTTTACTCATCTGAGAGTGAGTCATAGGTGTCTGGGTGCTCATTCAATCACAACTAACTCTCTCATGGTAGGCACAGCTCTAGTACTCTATTCTAAATAATGTCAGACGATTTTATTCACCTGAGAGTGAGTCATAGGAGCCTGATGTTAAGACACGAGAAATAATACCCACCCGGGATTAATTCTGAGACTTAAACAGATACACAGATAGACAGGCGATAAGATACATTGGTGACTGGAAAGATGGACACGATAAATTAGGTGGATGGATGGATTGCTGGTTGACACAATGACTCAAAAAATGAAGAGAAATAGACGGACAAATATATACGCTGAGAAAAGGACAGAGAAAATAGATTAATATCCAAGAAGATAGACAAAAACCACGACAGCCAACAGTGATAGATAACTGGGTGTGGTTAGTGAGGCAAGTTCGAGTTTCTGGTTTCTTTCTTTTCATTTTTATTAATTTAAATCCATTTTTGGTCCCTGTCGATACACACACACACACACACACACACACACACACACACACACACACACACACACTTGATGAAGCCTGCCATTGGGTGTGGCCTGAGGGATGGCCAGACACACTGGCTGATAGAGAAATAGACACACACACACACACACACACACACACACACACACACACACACACTGATTGGTAACAGAATGATTAACAACCAAAGAGATAGGCAGGAAGATACAGAACGATATACAGATAAACATTTACTGTACAGATGGATTAACAGATACATAGGTTGACGGATACATGTACAAACAGTTCGACCCGGAAATGATGATAATTGAGACAGAAACAGTGGGTTCTATCAATGAAGGCCTAACAGACGGACTACCGGGTTTGTGGTACCAGATATACCGATATATAGAAAAATAGATATGGAAATAAAGAGACTGATACATAGATAAATAGAACTGGTTGTTACATGGACTGTTTTCCGAGTATTTATCTGGAAAAAAAAAAAAAAAACAATAACCACCGCATGTGGGTGTCTGGGTATGGACTGAGAGGGCTCCGGATCAAACCCACACTCGTTATTTTTTTATTTTTTTCAGGTCAGGCGTCGAAATTGGGATTGTTTTTGTCTTTTTTACATCTGATTTCAACGTCAGTGTGTGTGTGTTTTTTTTTTCTCTCTCTCTCTGCCAATCCTCATGTCATGTAGCCAACTGTGTCCATAACCCCTTCAGTACGGTCAGGTTTTCTTCACTGTATTCTTGCTATCCACACAGTATATTACTCAGCTCAGGAGAGACTTTGTGAAGTAGACGGGTTTGCTGCAGCCTTCCTTAACCACCTTCACTACTAGGCTGCTCTCCTCTGCCCAATATAATCCTCTCGCCCCACCAGCAACAACACAAAAATACTCTTCTCACACACAACCTTATCTTCCTAATTCATATCTACATTCTCTGTCTTATCTATTCCCTGATTATTACATGCACTACTGTTGTTTACTCATGGAATTTATCAGTGTGAAATATGACTCTGATGATGATGATGATGATGATGATGATGATGGACAGCGACGAGAATGATGGCAAATACGACGATAACGAGGACGACGATAATGATGTTGACTACGATAATGATCATGATGATGATCATGATGATTATGATGATGACAATTAAAACTGAGGTCGCTTTATTCTTCGGCTGATATCTGACTCAGCCTAAAGACTGGACTACATGGATGAAATGCTTTGAATTTATATGTGGACAGAATGACATACATTATTGTTACATATGAGGGACAGAAGCTACAGCAGCCAACACTGGTGGGTAACTGGGATTGAACTGCGACGGCCCGGGATCAACACCATGAAGGGATAGTAGGCTTCTCTTTTTACGTAAATCATACTAGGTTCAGTGTCTGATCTGCTACCTTATTTTAACGGTATTTTCCGTCTCTCTCTCTCTCTCTCTCTCTCTCTCTCTCTCTCTCTCTCTCTCTCTCTCTCTCTCTCTCTCTCTCTCTCTCCCTCTCTCTCTCTCGTGTATGTAAGTGCACCAGCAATGGGTCTTATATCCTACACTGTCTTCCTCTCCGTTCACGCACTCCTTCACCCATATTCCACCACACACCCACCAGTGTTACTACTGTTATCATTACCCTTTCACAGTAGGCACAACTCTACTATGCTATTCCACCTAACGCCAGACGATTTTATTCATCTGAGAGTGAGTCATCGGAGCCTGAGTGCTAATGCAATCACAACTAACCCTCTCACGGTAGGCACAACTCTAGTACTCTATTCCAACTGACGCCAGACGATTTTATTCATCTGAAAGTGAGTCACATATTGAGACACGGGAAATAATACCCACCCGTGATTAAGTCTGACACTTAAACAAGTACACATACAGATACACTGATACATACAGTACATAGGTGGCTGGAAGGATGGACACAATACAGTTGGTGGATGGATGAATGGAGGGATGGATGGATGGATTGATAAAACGATGAGTAAACAAATACACAGACAGAAATGGACAAACGTATTGGCTGGCAAATTGACAGAGAAAATAGATTAATACTTAAGAATATAAATAGAAACCACGACAGCCAATACAGGTAGATATCTGGGTGTGGTTGGTGAGGCCCGAGATCGATCCAAATAGAATCAAGGTTTCTTTTTTTTCGAATGTCAGCCCGTTGCTGGTCACTTGGTCTTCGTTTTGTTTTTTCCCCTGTGTTCGCAAGTCGTATATTTTCTTTATAACTGACGTGTGTATGAGTGTAACAAAATGGTGGGTGGTAAGCCGTAATAAAACAGGAAGTTGTATATCCTGGGGCAAAACGTTAAATGTGATAGTTTTAACATTTTTGGTGGGCCATATTTCTCTCTTCATCATAGTAAAATCGTGTGACGTCAGCGGAAATAAACTGCAAGTAGGTAATTGGCAGGCAAAGGGTTAAAGGCGTTTTGTTGTGGCCACCCTGGATGAAGCCTGCCATTGGGTGTGGCCTGAGGGATGGCCAGACCCACTGACTAATAGATAAATAGATAGATACACACGCACACACACACACACACACACACACACACACACACACACACACACACACACACACACACACACACACACACACACACACACACACACAAAACCCCCTCATACATAGACTGGTAACAGACTGACTGAGATAAAATGGATAGATAGGCAGATTTAGAAAGATAGACAAATGCGGAGATCGACAAATGCGGAGGTGGACAGACAGATATAGAAACAATCTGACCCGGTAATGATAATTAACAGAAACAGTGAATCCTATGAATGAAAGCCTGATAAGTCACTGATGGGTTTATCGTCCGAAGTAGACGGATAGATATATATATACAAGGGTTGACAATAAGATGGGGATACAAATAGATACAATAGTAGATAGACAGATAGATAGGCATAATAAATAGTTGCACTGACACAAGTGTCCGTCCATAAATGTGGAAGACACTCCAACAAAATCACAGGTGGATGTGTTGGTATGGATTGGCAGGGCACGGCATCGAGAGAGTTTCTCTTTCTGTATCAGGTTCGGGTTCAAAATTGGATTCATTTTTGCATTTGTTACAACTGATATTCGCTTGTCGGTGTAATGTTTCTCTCTCTCTCTCTCTCTCTCTCTCTCTCTCTTTCTCTCTGCCAATCCTCATGCCATGTAGCCAACTGTGTCCATAACCCCTTCAGTACGGTGAGGTCTTCTTCACTGTATTCTTGCTATCCACACAGTATTTTACTCAGCTCAGGAGAGACTTTGTGAAGTAGACGGGTTTGCTGCAGCCTTCCTTAACCACCTTCACTACTAGGCTGCTCTCCTCTGCCCAATATAATCCTCTCGCCCCACCAACAACAACACAAAAATACTCTTCTCACACACAACCTTATCTCCCTCACTCATATTTACCTTCTTTATCTAATCTATTTACTAATTATTACATGTACTACTGTTGTTTACTCATGCCATTTATCAGTGGCAAGAACGGACTTGATGATGATGATGATGATGGTAGTGACGACGACGATGACAACGAAGATGATGATGGTGATGATGATACTGATGAACACCAACGATGACGACGATGACGGTAATGATGTTGGCTACGACGATGATGACAAAAATAATAATGATGATTAAGGCGATGTAAGGTCGTTTATATTTTTGGACTGATGTTTGAAATTATCAGGAGTAAATAGATGAATTCATATTTTGACAGGCCGATAAATACGTTTGGTTACATATGAGGGACAGAAGCCACACTGGCCAACACTTGTTGATAATTGGGTCTGGATAGTGACGGCCCGGGATCGAACCAAACGAGAAAATTGGCTTCTTTTTTACGTAAATCATATTACGTTCGGAGCCTGATTTGTTATCTTGTTTAACAATATTTCTGTCTGTCTGTCTGTCTGCCTGTCTGTCTGTCTGTCTGTCTCTCTCTGTAACTACACTAGCAATGAGCCGGATTCCTACATTGTTCTCGCACTGCTTCATCCAATTCGCAGCACACACACACTGTTACAGTGCACATGCCCTCTTCGATAACCTACACTCGGAATCTTCACATGAGTCACGCACTCCACATGTATTCAACTTGCAGTCAGACACGCATGCGAACGATCAGCAAACACACATGAAAACTACACACACACACACACACACACGTCCACGCACGCATGCACGTGCGTGCGCTTCAAGGATGAATTCCCTCTTCACTCACTTACAAACATGGATTTCAAAAACCCAATCACACACCTACAAAACCACACCCACAAACTAGCTCTCACAACCACACCCACACCAACACCCCCACACCCACCCACACACACACATAACAATGCTTTTACTTCATACGTACCTACTCACATCATAAAAGATCAGTCTAATCACACACACATACACACACACACACACACACACACACACATTAATAACGCACTCCCTTCACAAACACCTTCACACACGCACTTTTCAAAAACTCACTCTGATCCTATGCACACTCATATCTACTTTCCAATAACATAGTTACCTCGTTCTCAGAGTTCCTCTCCTCTTCCTTCCACAAATAACCACCACAGCCACCCAGGAACACAACCACACTAACATATCCTAACGACAAACAGGTCAGAGTGGAGAAAGCTGGCACAGATCTGTCATGCAGAGGAACGATACTGGATGATGATGATGATGATGATGATTATGGTGATGACGACGTCTAAGATAATGGTGATGATAATGATGACGAATTAAAAACACACTGAACAGAAGCCTCACGGCCAGGCGGGAAGAGGGTCCTGATCCATGACTGCGAGATCCAGGTTTCCATTTCAACCTTGTGCAGCAAAATTCTTGTACCTTAGAGCCAGACGTAAATCATATTACGTCTCGACAGCCTTTCCATTGCACTTTTTCTTGACTAACATCACAATTAATTTTTAATCTACGTTTTAATCTCCGCACTGAAGAGGGGAAGGTGTAGGCCAAGTAAGGGTTAAAAAAAAAAAAAAAGGACAATAGAGGTAATGTTCAGCCACCTGATACAAGAAGTGCTTAATGATGACAATTTTCAACAACAATAAGCTTGTGAAATGCCTCTCGTACTCAAGGGGTTAAACAAGACAGGAACCGTGACAACCAAGGAAGGAAGGAATCCGCTGGAGCCAATCACAGCCGGGTTTCCATTCTACTTATCGGTCAACCAGTTTATTTAGTTCGTATGCTTTTGTTATTCTTCTGCCTTGCACTCGTACACTCTCTCTCTCTGTCACGCACACAACAAACAAAGAGACAAACAAACACACGTACACAAAATGTTCCCTCCCAGTACACTGTGTGTGAACATTTGTTCATTATACATGGTGAACGTTTCTATTATTTATTCCTTTAATACGTGGATAATGGGATACATGCCTTCTTAGGCGGGAACCGTAGGACAACTAAGATAGCTGAGTGGCAGCCCAGAGATGGAGTGAGAGGAAGAGGCTGACAGAGACGCTGTTGGAAGGAAGAAACCTATAAATATATTGAACTCCCATGGAACTTACAATTAAAAGGTTGGAGTGGAAAAAGCTGGGACAGATATTGATATTACAGTTTGATGATGATGATGATGATAAGTGAAAATATATAGGTCTAGAGGCGTTCTCTAGTAGTTATGACGGATGAATGATAGATAAACAGATAGACTCATAGACGAATGACTGTGCAGACAGACACACTCTGGATTGATGACTCGACAGACAGACTGAATCCTAACATGAAAGACTAATATAATCACTGTTTAGCATATTGGGACAGACAAACAGATACAGTTAAAGATATTTTTTATACATATATCTGGCAGAATCACTGTTTAGCATACTGGGATGAATAGACAGAAGGACAGACACACATATACAATTAACCCTGGATAGGTAACCATTTTTCCGTTATTCTATTAGGTAACGTGGGGTATGACGCACTCCATGGAAAAAATATATATAACAAAAATACTTCCGTTTGAGATATTTCAAAATGCTTCAATACACAAATAATTCAACCCATTATCTTTAAATAGGGACAGAAAAAATAAAGTTTAATTGAAATAAATATATATTTTTTAAAGTTTATACAAAAATGATTAGATTTTAGGTATACAAATTTTAAAATTAAATCTTGCAAAACTGAAAAGTAATATAATGATTCCTTGGGTGGCCTGCAGTAGACCGATGTTGGGACCTTCTGTATACAAAAGGAGAAAGACAGCAAATTGAAATTTAAAAAATCACAAAAGGCCTCAACTGAGGTTACAGTATAGGTAATCTGGGGTCTAACATACCCCAATGGCTCTATAGAGCAAAACCAGAGCCAGGTACAGCTATGACCCCATCATCCCCATGAAGAGCATCACTAGGCAGGAAGGTAATGAGACGGACAGATCTGTAGACCTTATGCTCATATTTAAAAAAAATAATAATTTCGATAACTGGGGTTTCTCATACCCCACGTTACCTGTCTAGGGTTAAAGATTATGTTTTCCATCCCTATATCTGGCAGAAACTCC
>NC_136959.1:10857686-10887686 GCF_032717465.1 Coenobita brevimanus
ACATACTGTACATACTTACCAGCACTCGCACTAAAAAATGAGCCCATTTCACACACACACACATACACACACACACACACACACACACACACACACACACATAATGAGTTCCCTTCACACGCACCTTCAGACACGCATTTTTCAAAAACTCACTCTTATTCTACGCACACTCACATCTACTTTCCGAAAACACAGTTCCCTGGTTCTCAGACCTCCTCTCCTTCTCCCACAAATAACCACCTTAACCACCAAGGAACACAACCACACTAACATATCCTAACAACAAATAAGTCAGAGTGGAGAAAGTTTGCACAGATCTGTGTCATGCAGTGGAAGGATGCTGGATGATGATGATGATGAGGATGATGTTGCCGACAACGACTTCGACGTCGACGATAAAAGTGTTGGTGATAATGATGATGATGAATTACAAGCACACTAAACAGAAGCCTGACGGCCAAACCAGAAGAGGGGCCTGATCAGTGACATAGATCCAGGTTTCGATTCCGAACCGGCCCAAAGGTTTCTTTTATATTTTTCATTACACGTATGTTTATTATTTAATTTATTTAGTATTTACACTTTTTTCTCAGTGAAGGTAATTCTCGTTATCCTCTTATATATTTAGCTTAGTTATCAGTCCTACGAAGCAGAATGGTAACATATTCGGCAAAGCGCCTTATTCCACTGAAAAATTGAGCATCTCTCTCTCTCTCTCTCTCTCTCTCTCTCTCTCTCTCTCTCTCTCTCTCTTTAACTGCATTAGCAATGGGTCAAGTTGCTTCCATTGTTCACGCACTCCATCATCCATTTCGCAGCACGCAGACACAATGTGCACGTACTTTCCAATAACCTGCACCAAGAATCTACACATTACACACGCATTCCCCATGCTCTGAGTTCGAGCGCGCGCGCGCGCGCGCGCACACACGCACGCACACACACACACACACACACACACACACACACACACACACACACACACACACACACTCTCTCTCTCTCTCTCTCTCTCTCTCTCTCTCTCTCTCTCTCAGATGAACAAAATCTCTTGGCCTTACCTGCAGTACTAAAGTTATCCTGACCATGAGACAGTTAATGGTGACAGTATTGACACCCTCAGCCTCATACCACTCACTCTCACTGCAATAACACTGTTGTTGAAAATATACACTGGTTGTGATGGCCAAAGAGTTATTTATATACTGCACGTTACCAAGACTACTTCTGAGTATGGAGTTGGGTTCCTTTAACTTTGGAATGGATAGGTAGATGGATAGGTAGGCAAACTGATGGACAGATAGAGAGGTATAGAGGCAGATAGATAGATGTACAGATAAAATGAAGAAATTCGTACACATCCCTGGAGATTTTTCATAATAATAGATAGATAAGTTGATATATAAACGGAGAGACGAAGAGAAATAGATAGGCAGATAGAAAGGCAGATGGAAGGATCGATAGTTTGATACAGAAACTGGTAGAGATACAAATAATAAATAAACAGGAATATGGTCAAACAAACAGATCAGCTGACAGGCAGGCAAACAATATGCAAAGACAGAGAAGGAACCTCAAGCATGACTAAACAAATGCATACACAGATAAACAGTAGCGAGAACGGACAACAGTGGTAGATAAACCGAAGGAAGAACAGCCAACAGTGGTAAATACAGAAGAGAAAACAGCCAAAAGTGGTAGATTCAGAGAAGAAAACAGCCAATAGTTGTAGATACAGAAAACAGCCAACAGTGATAAATACAGAAGAGAGAACAGTCAACAATTGCCAATAAACAGAAGCAACAACAGCCAACAGTGGTAGATAAACAGAAGCAACAACAGCCAACAGTGGTAGATAAACAGAAGCAACAACAGCCAACAGTGGTAGATAAACAGAAGCAACAACAGCCAACAGTGGTAAATAAACAGAAGCAACAACAGCCAACAGTGGTAGATAAACAGAAGCAACAACAGCCAACAGTGGTAGATAAACAGAAGCAACAACAGCCAACAGTGGTAGATAAACAGAAGCAACAACAGCCAACAGTGGTAGATAAACAGAAGCAACAACAGCCAACAGTGGTAGATAAACAGAAGCAACAACAGCCAACAGAGGTAGATAAACAGAAGCAACAACAGCCAACAGTGGTAAATAAACAGAAGCAACAACAGCCAACAGTGGTAGATAAACAGAAGCAACAACAGCCAACAGTGGTAGATAAACAGAAGCAACAACAGCCAACAATGGTAGATAAACAGGAGCAACAACAGCCAACAGTGGTAGGTAACTGGGTCTGGTTACTGAGCACCCGCGATCCAACCCAAACAGGACTCAGCGGTTTCTTTTTTTATGAACAGTTTAACAGTCTCTCTCTCTCTCTCTCTCTCTCTCTGTCTCTGTCTGTCTGTCTGTCTGTCTGTCTGTCTCTCTCTCTCTCTCTCTCTCTCTCTCTCTCTGTACGTCTATATTTCTCTCTATCTATATATCTGTCCGTGTATTTATGTCTGACTTTCTTTCCCTTTCTGTCTCTGTTTCTAGCGTGCTTTCTCTCTCTGTCTCTTTGTATTTATCTCTGTCTGTGTCTCGCTGTGTCTCTGTTTACATCTCTCTATCTCTGCCTGTCTGTATCTCCGTCTGGTGCTGGTACAGGAGTAAGAGAAGACTTTCCACCAACTTCCATTAACGTACACAAGTACGATATTTTCCTATGCCCAACTGTTGATCTGTTTATCAGAAGACCATCTGTACTGTATATTTATTAGTCTATTTATCTTTCTTTCTTTTTTCATTCTTTCTTCCTAGTTATCTATCTGCTCACGCCGCTTCTCCAACGTGTAGGCCTTCCCAAACCCTCTTCCATGCCTCGGGTGCAGCTCAATTAATCTAGTTATTTGGACACACTACCCACTAACGGTTCCCTACACTCTCTCCTCCACAATATATAATTACCACATATACATGACAACAGTTTACCATAAACACCTAAACATCTGCACAATAAAGCATAAATCTGACAACAACTTACGATAAACACACTTAAGTATAAACACACTTAACGACTGACCATAAACACACTTCGATACAAGCATAATGGACATATAACTGAAAACAGTTAACGATAAACACACTTAAACATAAATACACATATATACCTGTAATTGTTGACGATAAATATACTTAAACATAATCTCACTTATACCTGATAATCGTTAACGAGAAACACAAACATAAACACTCTTATTCCTGATAATACTTAACGATAAACACACTTAAATACAAACATGCAAAAGCATATATCTGCAAGCAATTAACAATAAACAAATATAAAGACACATGTATCATATTACAATTATGAATAAACGTACTGACATATAAAAACATTAAAACATATGTTTGACAATAATTTACCATAAACGCAGATAAACATAAACACACAAAAATATATACCTGACAATTTTGCATTAACACAGACATAAAACCACTAAATCGTATATATATCTGACAAAAAATTTGCCACAAACACACATAAACATAAACACAGTAATCATAATCTTGTCAACACTGTACGAAAAACAAACCTAAACCAAAGCAGACAAAACAGAACCCCCCCCCACACACACACAGACAGGAGGAGGCTCCAGATTCGTGACCAAGAACCGGGCCTCGATTCCTACTTCAACTCAGGGCTCTTTTTCTTTTCCTTTTTTTTTTTTTTTTTTTCTGTTTTCTGTCCATTTTATTTTTGTGTCATTCTTTGTTGCCATCTAATCATTCGCCAGGGAAGGTAAAGTCACCACCAGAAGTCGTGTCGCCTCTGCCGCTACGTTTTCCATGTTATTTGCTAATCAGTCCAATAAATCAGCAACAAGATGTCTTGATATGGCTGTAGACCAATGGCATCAGCATCGCCCGGTACTGATTCATCACACGCATTTTTATACATTTTTATACTTCATGGAGAGAGGAGCAGGAGAGACGATAGTATTTTTGATGCTGACTGTACATGGTGTTGTTTGTACTGTTATTGTTTCAGTTCGGGTTGGTCTGAGTTAATGATTTTATATACAGTCTCTCTCTCTCTCTCTCTCTCTCTCTCTCTCTCTCTCTCTCTCTCTCTCTCTCTGCCAACCCTCATGCCAAGTAGCCAACTGTGTCCATAACCCCTTCAGTACGGTGAGGTCTTCTTCACTGTATTCTTGCTATCCACACAGTATTTTACTCAGCTCAGGAGAGACTTTGTGAAGTAGACGGGTTTGCTGCAGCCTTCCTTAACCACCTTCACTACTAGGCTGCTCTCCTCTGCCCAATATAATCCTCTCGCCCCACCAACAACAACACAAAAATACTCTTCTCACACACAACCATATCTCCCTCATTCATATTTACCTTCTTTATCTTATCTATTCCCTGATTATTACATTCAGTACTGTAATAACTCATACCATTTAGCAGAGGCAAGTATGGTCCGGATAATGATGATGATGATGGTGATGATGGTGATGATGGACGCCGACAACGACGATGGTGAACACGACGATGACGATGACGACGATTACTGTGTTGATTACGACAAGGACGATGGTAGTGATGATGATGATAATGATGATGATGCCAATTATATTTGAGGTCGTTTCATTCTTCGGGATGATGTCTGACTAAAAGACTGTGGAGTAAATAGATGAAATGCTTTGAAATTATGTGTAGACAGAGAAACGAATACATTATGGTTACATATGAGGGACAGAAGCCACACTGGCCATCACTGATAGATAACTGGGTCTGGAGACTGACGGCCCGGCATCGAATCCATATTTGTGTTGCAGGCTTCTTTTTTACGTAACTCATACCACGTTCAGTGCCTGATCTGCTCTCTTGTTTAACAGTACGTCTCTCTCTCTCTCTCTCTCTCTCTCTCTCTCTCTCTCTCGTGTATGTAAGTGCACCAGCAATGGGTCTTAAATCCTACACTGTCTTCCTCTCCGTTCACGCACTCCTTCGTCCATATTCCACCACGCACCCACCACAGTGTTAATACTGTTACCATTAACCCTCTCACAGTAGGCACAACTCTACTATGCTATTACACCTAACACTAGTCGAGTTTATTCATCTGAGAGTGAGTCATAGGAACCTGAGTGCTAATGCAATCACAATCAACCTTGTCATGGTAGGCACAACTCTAGTACTTTATTCCAACTAACGCCAGACGATTTTATTTATCTGAGAGTGAGTCATAGGAGCCTGATGTTAATACACGAGAAGTAATACCCCCCCAGGATTAACTCTGACAAACAGGTGCACATATAGATACATTGGTATATACAGTACATAGGTGGCTGGAAGGATGGACACAAATGGAGGATGGATGAATGAATGGATGGATGGATGGATTGATGGTTAAAGCGATGAATAAACTAAGACACAGACAGAAATGGACAAATGTATTGGCTGACAAATTGACAAAGAATACAAATTAATGTTCACAAAGAAAAATAGAAACGACGACAGCCAACGCAGGTAGATATCTAGGCGTGGTTAGTGAGACCAAGGCTCGAACCACGCCGTGCACATGGTTTCTTTTATAAATTACAGCCCATTGTAGGCCACTTGGTGTCAGTATTAGTTTTTATCTATGTTGGCAATTCGTATATTTTTATTCATAATTGCTGTGTGTATGAGTGTAACAAAATGGTGGGTGGTAAGCCGTAATAAAACAGGAAGTTGTATATCCTGGGGCAAAACGTTAAATGGGATAGTTTTAACATTTTTGGTGGGCCATATTTCTCTCTTCATCATAGTAAAATCGTGTGACGTCAGCGGAAATAAACTGCAAGTAGGTAATTGGCAGGCAAAGGGTTAAAGGCGTTTTGTTGTGTCCACCCTGGATGAAGCCTGCCATTGGGTGTGGCCTGAGGGATGGCCAGACCCACTAACTAATAGATCAATAGATAGATACACACACACAACACACACACACACACACACACACACACACAAACACACCTTGGATGAACCCTGCCATCGGGTGTGGCTCTAGGGATGGCCAGACCCATTGATATAAATAGAAACACACACACACACACACACACACACAAACACAGGTGAGTAAAATGTACTAGCATAATATGCGATTTAGTCAAGTACACGTAAATGGATAGAAGGATCAAATAGATGGGAAGATAGTTATACTCATTAAAAAGAACTTCCAGATATATGATAGACAGAAGCCACTAAAGCCAACGCAGGTAGATAACTGGGTCTAGTTAGTGAGGACTGGGATCAAACCTTAAGCCGGCCACAGGCTTCTTTTTTGACTCTAGTCTCACAGAGTTGGAACGGAAGTTATCTGTGTGTGTGTGTGTGTGTGTGTGTGTGTGTGTGTGTGGGTGTTTGTGTGTGTGTGTGCGTGCGTGTGTGTGTGTGTGTGTGTGTGTGTGTGTGTGTGTGTGTGTGTGTGTGTGTGTGTGTGTGTGTGTGTGTTTGTGTGTGTGTGTGTGTGTGTGTGTGTGTGTGTGTGTGTGTGTGTGGTTTTACGTTTACGAAATCTGTTACTCACAAGAAAAAATAATAACTTATCTCCTTCAACAAGAGTTTACGCAAAGAAAGACTATAAAAAGAAGCCAGGGTGAAGCTTCAGTTGGTTGGTCACCATTTACCACGTATACGTGACAGTCGGCATGACGTGAATGGCAATGGAGATTTAATGCACACTGGAGTGGAAGGGTTGAGAATAGGTGTTAATGTAGGATTAGTATTAGGAGACATAATTATCATATATAATATAAGCTATTATTCAACAAGAAGGCTTTGCTCTTCGTTATAAAAAAGAGAGTATGAGTGAGCGACGATTGTTGTGGACGTAATGACGTAACATTACAAAACACCAAGGAGCTTCATTTTGACACAGAGAAATCACTGACTAGAGCTATAAACCCCAGAATATTTTGTTTATAATGCATTAATCCTAGAATGCTTACGTTATTATCCTCACAGTACTGCTTTCGCTGGGAGAATTTTGCCCAATTTTGGAAAATTAATAAAAAATACTTAGACCAAATTTTTATAAAATTTGACAATGCAGATATCAAAAGTAACTCATATACTTCCTTCTTACATAGTAATAACCATCAGGGTAAGAAAATAAATTTTACCTGAATTTATTTAGGAGGTACTAAAAAAATGACTTTTTTATAACATGAACATTAAAATAAAAAACACTAACTATGGGCTCAATTGCCACTAGGCTTGGTGGCCCCCTCCTTGGGACGTTGAAGCTTAAGACTAGGTAGGTGGCTCCCCTCACATATCACCCTGGCCTGAAATGGGGGAAACGAAAAAAGGGGCAATGTCGGGTAAAAAACACTTTAAACCCAAATATCATGGTGATAAATGCGAGATGAAACCACACCACTATCTATGTAGGTAGGGGTAGGGTGGATTGAAGGTATAGGGAAGGACAGCTCCAAAGCTCTTATTATAACAAAATAGCAAATAAATAAATCGCCGAACAAGGAAATTTACCCGACGTAAGTATTTTAGGGTTAAGAAATAAAAAACATTTAAAACCGACAGACATATAAGGCCAAATACAGACACACACATACACCACACATACAGACACATACACACACACATGCATACACAAAAACGAGCAAAAGCACACACACACAGGCACACACACGAGTATACACATACAAGGGTATGTACACACACACACACACACACACACACACACACACACACACACAGGTGTGTGCATGAGCACACACACAAACTCCAGCACTTGCAAGGACAAGCACACGCACATAAGAGCACTCCTCCTAGCCCCCACACTCAATGTCTCTAAAAAAATGGACACAAAGTCTAATGAGTTATCAGTGAAGCCGTGGATATTATCGGTCACACCACAAATAAGTAACGTTGCAGATGCGCAGTATAATGCCCAAAGGGAGACACATACACAACATTATCCTTACATAGGAGGCACAGAAGCCACACTGGCCAACACTGGTAGATAACTGGGTCTGGATAGTGACGGACCGCCATTGAAACCAAGACTCTTCATTTGGCTTCTTTTTTACACATATTGTGGTACGTTCTTTGCCTGACTTTGTTTTTTTGTTCATTAGTGTTTTCTCTCTCTCTCTCTCTCTCTCTCTCTCTCTCTCTGTCATGGAGGTAGGATGTTCGAAACTAACATTTTTTCTTTACTCCAATATTAACGACCCGTCCTCCCAGCCACAACACGCCACCCTCCCTCATATACTCCCCCACCTTGCCCCTCCATCGTGTTCTTGGTCTGTCTCAAAGGTATGAATTACAACATAAAGCCAAAGCAAGCAAGTCACTGGCTATCAGCACCACTGAACATATGCAAGAGGAGGCAAATATTTAACCCTCTCATGGTGGGCACAACTCTAGTATTCGGTTCATGGCCATCGCTATCACTGAACATGTGCAGGAGGAGGCAAATATTTAACCCTCTAATGATCGGGGGTGTATGAATTAACTGATGAAATGTTGAAGGTCACAGAAGAATTATATATATATATATATATATATATATATATATATATATATATATATATATATATATATAAGGAGCGATGAAGTGCTACTAATAGCACTCTTAACCTCAACTGGTCGGCACAACTCTAGTATTGTGTTCCAGCAGACTTTAGACGATTTCATTCAAGTAAGGCGAGTCACAAGTGCCTGAATGCTGAAACGCAACAAAATAATGATTCCCACCAGGAATGACGTCTGCGAAGTAAATGTACAGATCGACACATGCAATCCGATGTAGAGTGCAACAATAGAGAAATGAAAGATTAGGTTTATCGATTGACAGTGTGTAAAAAAAATATATATATATATTCTTCCAAAAACTAAGACGACTAATTATATATCCCGAAGAAAAGACACGAAAATAGACAACGGAAGGAAGGAGACAGACAGAAACCACTACTGTACAGCCAACACAGGTTGATATCTGGGTTTGGTGAGGGAGGCTCGCGATCAAAAAATGTTTTCTTATATGGATTTCTATTATATTTTTATTATTTCACGCCATCAACAGTTAAAGGGACTCTATCTGGTTTCTTTGATTCTGTTCCCCCCCTCCTCTCTCTCTCTCTCTCTCTCTCTCTCTCTCTCTCTCTCCTTTATCCTCTCCGTTCACGCACACCTTCATGCACCTTCAATTCACTCAAATTGCGCGGATATTTACTGTCCACAACAACCTACGCACGCACTGAAAAAATGAGCTTCATTTACACAAGAACAAACACATTCTCCCCCCCCCCTCTCTCTCTCTCTCTCATAACTGGAGTAGCAATAGGTCTTATACCGTACACTGTCTTTCTCTTTCCTCACGAAGTCCTTCACCCACTTCTCAGCACACACACACTTGGAGAACACACACTCTCTTCATCAGCCTGCGCTAGGAATTCAGACGTTACACACACAATCATCACGCACTGAACTCTCATCTAAACACACAGTACTATTGCGGCCAGGATTTCGTCGCCACCTTCCTCTGCCCAACACGGAGGTGTGACACCATCGCATTCGTGTACGTACTAGGTGCCTATTAGACATTTCTGGTGATAACATCTCATACTCTTTAATGTTCTACTTATGCTGATGATAGTGTTTATATGCATACGGAAAGCTCGAGTGTGATATATTGAAAGATAGAGAATATGGTAATTAGAAATTGTTTTACTTCGTAGATACCTTACAAACATACACAACTATAACATATGAAAACCTCATACTGCTAAATTCGTCGGTGTCTCGGATATGTGAACCTCTGAATCATGGTATAATGAGCCTCCGTAGATACAGCTGAGTGACAGGCACCAGGAGCAAATAAAGGGATGTGTGAGTTGGTAGGTGTCCTTCCCCTACATTCACAAATAAATGTATCTTTTTATTCCATGAATTTAATAGAGTAGGCGGGTGAGATTTTGTTGAAAACTTTGATTGGTTGAATCTTTCATTAACTGAAGAATGAGAGACATCAGATATAGAAATGGGTTATCGAGATAATAAATAATACATCTGCATTGGTCCGTGGCAGAATATAAACAAAAACACTGGTATATCTCCTCATCCTTTGATAAGTGAATTCTAAATAAGTTTCTTAATGTGAAATGTAATAGATGATAACCATACTGACAACTCCTATCCCACAGAATGCAAAACAAGGATAAAATAAAGCATTTCATAAGAAACTGATATACAGTATTTGAATCGTACATACATATTATACACTTATATCAAAAATAAAGAAAATAACTGCATCCAAGCCATCAGGAAACAGTCAAATCACTACGATGCCACGTGAACATAACGAAATCGAGTAGTGACCTGCGACATGCTCAACTCAGTGACTGTCCTTGTTATAAACGGTGCATAAACCTCTCTTTAACCATTAAATACCTGCCGTGCATTATGATTATCCCTTATGCATGAAATACACTCGTGGTTAGTAATGGGTCCACCCCCCCTCATTTTCAATGACTTCTCTAAGTCTGCTTGGGACTGATGCAACGAGCCCATTTATTACGTCATAATTTTTTCGGAACGTTTCCCATCCTGCCTTGGTATGGTGTAGCAGCCCCTGTGAAGTTCTTTCGTGTCCAGGTTCCCACGAATTTACCACATTTCCCCAGATATGCTGGATGGGATTGAGATCAGCACCCCTACTAGGCCAGTCCAGCAACTCCACGTCACGCTGCTCATCAAACCACTGTTTGACGATTCTGGCAGTATGAACTGGGCAGTTGTCCTATACAAATATGGAAAAAATTTTAGGAATGAACAGTGCTTTTGTAGAGATAATTATAAGAAACATACACATACACAGGTATATGCGTTTCCCTCGAAAGTGCTATTTCAATCATTAAAGTATTTGTCTGTCAACTGGACAAGAGTCGTTACGGCATGCAACCACGAGGGGCTCTACTTGCAGGAGTGCAAGTTCTGCTACCGCCATTTCCTCTGGTGTTTCTTTTTCCTTTATGATAAACATATTGAAATATCAAAATTAGAGACAGACAGACAGGCAGACGGATAGAGATATACAGATAGATATAGATACATAGATATAGATATATATAGGTAGATGGATCTGTCAATAGATGTATTGATCTATAGACATAGATATAAATATAGATATAGAGAGATACAGAAACAACTATTAACGTAAACGGTTATATATCTTTATACACACTTTATCAACGTATGTGTTTATTTTTCAAATTTTGTGTATCATATATACGATACCAATAACATTTTCTTTGCATGAAGTTGAGGTGAATTATTCATACCTGCATAAACACAATCCGCTCAGGATAAGACAGAGCCATTGCCCGCACTGAAGGCAACATCACCTCTTCCAATATCTCCAGGTATTGGTTGGAGGTAAATCTCCCTTCTATCTCTGTCAGTTCTCCTATACCATGGAGGTGCATCCAGCCCCATACGTTGCAGGTGACATGCCCACTTCTTGCTACTTCATAGATATTCTGTCGAGAGTATCGTGTGCCGTTAACTCGCCAGCAGCTTAGGCGACCATGGGTGGTGCTGTGAAAAGTCTTCTTGTCAGAGAAAATTACTCTGGCCCAGAATGACATCTTCCTGGGCATAGCGCTGGGCAAACTGAAGTCTTGCGTCACGATACCTCTCCTCTAATCTTTCTTTCACCGCAGGAACCCTGTGATGGTAACCGGACTCGTGCAATCTCCGTCGAACTGTGCGAGCAGACACATTTAGCTGTAGCTGATCGCGGACGGTAACTGCATTGGTAACGAGAGTCCGTCTTATCTCCTCTACGATCCGTCTGTCTTCTTCTGCAGTTGTTTTTCGTGGTCCTCCACATCTTGGCATGTCCAGCAGATTTCCGCTTTCCTCCCATTTCTGCAACCACTTTCTGACAGTAGATCGGCATATACCCAGCTGTCGTGATATAGCGGACACAGAGGCGCCTGCATCCCGCATTCCTATTATCTGCGCACGTAGTGTGAGCCTCTGCTGTGTCGAATTAATATCGAAGGTTACCGCAGTATGAGTAGCAGTCAATGCTGGAACCCTAATATGAGCTCGGGTTTGGTCGCAGAATGTCTTTCTCCCATAACGATTGAACTGTTCATTTAAGCAAAACACCCACCCACACACCCACACACACACACACCCACCCACACACACACACACACCGCTCGCTGGTGCAGTGGTAACGTTCCCGCTTGCCAACTGGTGGACGGGAGTTCGCGCCTCGCTCAGGTTGCGAAAAAGTTTCACTGACGAAGTGGGTGGTTACTGTCTCCCTAGAGCAAGGGGACGGGTGTGTGCGTGTGCGAAGGTCACAGCTTTGCCCTTAGATCGGACTATATGAGCTCTCAGCTCCCTTTCGGGGGGGTAAAAGCTGACGATCACGACCATCAAGTGATCCTGACCGAACCGGTGAATTACACCCACACACCCACACCCACACACACCCACACCCACACCAACACACACACACATCAAATCACAGGAGGGTGATTGTGTTATCCCATGTTAAAGTTGATAACATCATGTGTCAGAGATAGAGACCATACAGGTAGATATCCCGACTATCTGAAGCTTTACTTTTATTGGTTTAGGTCATCGTGGGATGTCCTTGAAGCTAGAATACTTACAGTATAACTCAAATGTAGCACTGCTTCGTTTTCTTAAAGTGCAACGGTCAGTAACTAATATTTGATATGGGTAAGTTTATGCACATTACTGTTCCATCTGGCATACAGTTTCTTTTACATTTTAACGAATAACCATGAGATTAATGAAGATATATATTAAACTGGCAGATTCTTATTCCATGTGCTGCAATGTGGATGCTTTGATTCAAACTCATGCTCCATGTTCCTGGGTTCACACCTCGGAGAAACGGAGAAGATGAAGCAGTCTGCAAGTTCATTTTTATGAGGTGCAAGTTTAAATGACAGCTACGAAGCATTGCAGTTTCTTATTAACATATTCCTTTTCCTCTGATACATCATAGTTAAACCTTAAGCTCGGATATAACCTTAATCAGACACATCAATATATTATTAACGCATGTGAGGTATTATCAACAGAAATAGGTAGTTGGCAACTTGTGCATCCATGAATGCGACGGTGCCACATCCTAGGGTTGGCCAGAAGAGGGTGGCGACGAACTCCTGGCCGCAATAGTACATACTTACCAACACTCCCACTAAAAGATGAACTTATTTCACACACACACACACACACACACACACATAACAATGCGCTCCCTCCACACGCACCTTTACACACGCACTTTTTAAAAACTCACTCTAATCCTACGCATACTCACATATATTCTCCAATAACACAGGTACCTCATCCTCAGACTTCCTCTCCTCCTTCTCCCACAAATAAGCACCACAGCCACCCAGGAACACAACCACACTAACATATCCTAACAACAAATAGGTCAGAGTGGAGAAAATCGTTAAACATCTGTGTCATTCTGAGGATGCTGGATAATGATTCTGATGATGTTGAGGATGATGTTGCCGATAACGACATCGACGTCGACAATAAAGGTGATGGTGATAATGATGATGATGAATTACAAGCACATTAAACAGAAGCCTGACGGCCAAACCGTAGGAGGGGCCTGATCAGTGACATAGATACAGGTTTCGATTCCTTAAAACTCCAAAGTTTTTTTATTTTTTATTAAAGGTATATTTATTATATATTTTGTTTAGTATTTACACTTCTTTCTCGGTGAAGGTAATTCTCGTTAATCTCTTATATATTTAGCTTAGTTATCTGTCCTACAAATCAGAATGGGAACATCTTCGACCACGCGTCTTATTCCACTGCAAAATTGAGCACCTCTCTCTCTCTCTCTCTCTCTCTCTCTCTCTCTCTCTCTCTCTCTCTCTCTCTCTCTCTCTCGTTTTAACTGCACTAGCAATGGGTCAAGTTGCTTCCATTGTTCACGCACTCCTTCATCCATTTCGCAGCACATACACACAATGCGCACGTACTTTCCAATAACCTACACCCAGAATCGACACATTACACACGCTCTCCACACACACACATACACACACACACACACACACCGCTCGCTGGTGCAGTGGTAACGTTCCCGCTTGCCAACTGGTGGACGGGAGTTCGCGCCTCGCTCAGGTTGCGAAAAGTTTCACTGACGAAGTGGGTGGTTACTGTCCCCTTGAGCAAGGGGACGGGTGTGTGCGTGTGTGAAGGTCACAGCCTTGCCCTTAGATCGGACTATATGTGCTCTCAGCTCCCTTCCGGGAGGGTAAAGCTGACGATCACGACCATCAAGTGATCCTGACCGACCCGGTGAATTACAAAACAATCATTCTCTTTCTCTCTCTCTCTCTCTGTTGTTCACCTAAGTGCGCGTCCACACGTATGCTCGAAGGAGTGCTGGCAATATGCAAGCAACACAGTAACGAACAAGCTGTAAACATGTTGGGAACAGCAGCGCCCAGATTATGTTGGCAACACCATGATGAAGTATCAGCTGCCTGGTATGGACACACTTATCCCATCGCCTCTGCTGCCAGTGTTCGAAGCTGGGCTGAAGCAAGTTAGCATACTGCTGCAAACATATACCAAACGTGTTGCCAGCCGTGTTGTTAGTATATGTTAGAGGGCCCGTGTGGACTCGCATTAATACTGAGTCATAGGAGCCACAAGGTCTTAATACTGGTACCATGAACCGTCAGATGGTAGGAACGAAGACACTGTTTCATTGCAGCTGACGCCAGACGATTTTATTCAAGTGAGAGTGGGTCATAGGAGCCTGACTGTGTTAATAACCACCATTAGCGAGTTAATGCTTCGAGTGATCTGTATCCTTTCTTATACTCTCACGCACTTATACTCTCTCTCTCTCTCTCTCTCTCTCTCAGATGATCAAAATTGCATAGACTAACCTGCAGTACTAAACTTACCCTGATCATGAGACTGTTAATGGTGACAGTATTGACACTCTCAGCCGCTTACCACTCACTCTCACAGCAATAACACTGTTGTTGAAAATATACACTGGTTGTGATGGCCAACGAGTTATTTATATACTGCACGTTACCAAGACTACTTCTGAGCATGGAGTTGGGTTCCTTTAACTTTGGAATGGATAGGTAGATGGATAGGTAGGCAAACTGATGGACAGATAGAGGCGATACATAGGCAGATAGATGTATATAGATAAATTGCAGAAATTCACACACATCCCTGAAGATTTATCAAAATAATAGATAATGTAACTCAGTATATAAACAGAGAGACAAAGAGAAATAGACAGGCGGATAAAAAGGCAGATGGAAGGATTATTGTTTGATACAGAAACCGGCAGAGATACAGATAATAACAAAACAGGGAGATGGTCAAACAAACAGATCAACTGACAGGCAGGCAAACAACGAACAAGGGACGTCAAGCATGACTAAACAAAAAGATACCAAGATAAACCGAAGGTAGAACAGCCAACAGTGATAGATAAAACCGAAGGTAGAACAGCCAACAGTGGTAGATAAACCGAAGGTAGAACAGCCATTAGTGGTAAATACAGAAGAGAAAACAGCCAACGGTGGTAGATAAACAGAAGCGACAACAGCCAACAGTGGTAGATAAAAAGAAGCAACAACAGCCAACGGTGGTAGATAAACAGAAGCAACAACAGCCAATAGTGGTAGATAAACAGAAGCGACAACAGCCAACAGTGAGAGATAAAAAGCAGCGACAACAGCTAAAAATGGAAGATAAACAGAAGCGACACCAATTATCAGTGGTAGATAAACAAGAGCGACAACAGGCAACAGTGCAAGATAAACAGAAGCAACAACATCCAACAGTGGTAGATAAATAGAAGCAACAACAGCCAACAGTGGTAGATAAACAGAAGCAACAACAGCCAACAATGATAGATAAACAGAAGCAACAACAGCCAACAGTGGTAGATAAACAGAAGCAACAACAGCCAACAATGGTAGATAAACAGAAGCAACAACAGCCAACAGCCAACAGTGGTAGGTAACTGGGTCAGGTTTCTGAGCACCCGGGATCCAACCTTAACGGGACTCAGCAGCTTCAATTTATGAACAGTTTAACACACACTCTCTCTCTCTCTCTCTCTCTCTCTCTCTCATACAGAAATCAATCCATACCTGTACACTGTGTGGAACATTTGTCCACTATACATGGTGAGCTTTTTTATTATTCATTCCTTTAATACGTGGATACATGGGATACAGACCTTTTTAGGCGGGAACCGTAGGACAACTAAGGTACTTGAGTGGCAGCCCAGAGATGGAGTGAGAGGAAGAGGCTGGCAGAGACCCTGCTGGAAAGAAGAAACCTGCAAATATTATTGCATTGCCATGGAACAAACTTACAGTTAATAAGATGGAGTTGAGAAAGTTTGGAATGCTGATGATAATGATGATGACGATGATGGTGTTGATGATATTGACTGTAATGATGATGATGATGATGACAGAGAGGTGTAGTTGTGTTTTCAAGTGGCCGTCATGGATGAATTAAGTGACAGAGAGAAGAGATAGATAAACATAAGGCCAAACAGACCGACAGACGGATAAAAAGACATGGAGATGGATATGTTGATAGAGACGTATGTCTACGCAGACAAAAAATACAATGACGACATAATCGAGACATACAATATTAACATGACAGACTAACAGCATCACTGTTCTTAATAATGGGATGGATAGAGAAAATGAAAGAGATACAGATACAGTTAAAGATTATATTTTCCATACATCTATCTGAGAGCAGAATCACTGTTTAGCATACTGGCATGAGCACACAGAAGGACAGAGACATACACACAGTTGAAGATTATAATTATTTTCCACACATATACCTGGCAGAAACTCCTACAGCCAACACAGGTGGATATCTGGGTGTGGACAGCGACGGCCCGGGATCGAACTCAAAGAAGAGGGTTTCTTTTTCTGTATCAAACCTGGGTTTAAAATTAGGTTCACGTGTGTGAGTGTGTGTTCCTCGTTTTTGTATGTCAGTCTCTCTCTCTCTCTCTCTCTCTCTCTCTCTCTCTCTCTCTCTCTCTCTCTCTCTCTCTCTCTCTCTCTTTCTCTCTCCCTCTCTATCTCTAACATAAGGGTAATAATTTCTTCTAGCTTACGTAACTAAAAATTCTAAGTCTGTCTATAGATCCGTATGCCTGTTTATCCATCTATCAGTATATCGATCTATTTCCTTACCTGCCTACCTAACAACATACTGTCTACATATTGTTACATAGCCTATGATTTCATCATCCTTTGTGTAATTTTAACGCTCAGTATGCTGCATGTTTGATCACGAGCGTGTTCTGCCTCAGTTCCCCCCTTCTACCGTTATAGTAGAGTAAGTCGACATTTCTGTTATTCAGTGCGGGATTGTCTTCTCTTTGTCCCCATGGCTTCATTTGCGCGTCCTTATTACAAGTTGTATCAAGCTCTCCTGGCCCCTATATAATGAGCTCAGTCTCTGCATCATTGCCACTTAGATCTGCTCCACATTTTGTTCACATCTCTGTCCTCCCCTGTACAGATATTATTATTGTGGGTGCTCAAGAAATCTCCAAACATCTAGCAGCTGTGTGTAATTTGAGTATAACTGTTGTATTTTTTCTTGTACTGTATAGCATAAGTTTAATTTGTAGGCCTAGTGAAGTTTTTGTAATTCATGTAGGGATCTTTATGTCCATCAGTTTTAATATTATTTTGTATCTGTAATAATTTATCTTCCATTCACTGAGTATTATCTGGTATCTCATTTTATCAGGGCTGACTTAGATAAATTTACTCTTGCTAATTTCGTGTTAATAGAGGCTATTGCAGTTAACCATATATTTAACCTGTTTTTTGCCATTACATTATCCTTATGAGTCCTGAATGTTTTGTTGTTAGTTTGAGCATTAAACTTTAACTTGTAATTTTACCTAACTCTTTTGTTTTGAACCTGGAACTTTACGGGACAGTAGTGATTTTTAGCATTCTCACTTAAAGTGTACGTTATCTTTCTCTGTTCCGTAACATAAATTTGGCGACCTCTCATCAGGATATTCAGGATATTATCATAAGGATATTGTTTGATATTTTGTGACTGTGATATATTCATGATGGCTACTATTTCTACACTTGATGAAGCCAAAGATTTTTTGTCAAATGTGCAAACAGTGTGTGATATAGAAAAGAGAACAAAGAATGAACTTAAGCTTGTTGCTCAACAATTGGGAATTGTTGTTCGCTCTCATCATTCTAAAGATCAGATTGTTGACATGATTAATGAAAGCTTATTAATGTAACTCCTCCAAATGAGCAAACGCAGATTGAATTAGCTAAGTTACAGCTAGCCCTGCAGGAGGCCCGTGCTAGGGAGGCTGAGGCACAAGTTGAAATTGCTAGGATTCAGGCAGACCATGAGTATCGCATGAAACAAGGTGGAACTGGATCATCTAGCTCTGATGATTTTGATGTGGCTAAAAATGTTAAACTTGTCCCTCCTTTTAATGAATCTGATTTAACTAAGTATTTTCAGTTGTTTGAGAGGGTAGCTACAGGTTTTAATTGGCCTAAGGAGTATTGGCCAGTACTCCTTCAAACTGTTCTCACCGGTAAAGCTCAAGTAACTTATGCATCTTTGCCTCAGGATCAATCTGATAATTATGATGTAGTTAAGAGCTTGATTCTTAAGGCCTATGAGCTTGTTCCTGAAGCTTATAGAGTAAAATTTAGGACAACTTACAAGCAAGATAAGCAATCCCATGTTGAGTATGCAAAAATCAAAGAAGATTTGTTGGAGCAGTGGTTAAATTCTAAGAATGTGGATTCTGATTTTGGTAAATTTAAGCAGATGATTTTGCTGGAGGATTTCAAAAGGTGTATTAGTAAAGATGTAAGCCTATATCTTGATGAGAAAAGAATAGATAATTTGTCTGATGCTGCAGTTTTAGCTGATGAGTATGTTCTCACTCACAAGAGATATTCTAAAGAAAAAGGGAAAGCTGAGAGTAAGTACGTTGCCTCTACTCAGAGTACAGGTAACAGGAAAGAGAATAAGGATGATGTTTCTCAGGAAGTAAATACCAGCTTCACCTCTGATTTCAGAAAAGTAAATGTACTTATTGTAGTAAGCTTGGTCATACTACGGAGAGATGTTTCAGGAGACAGCGTGATGTGAACAAAAAGGAGTCTTTAAATATTCAGTCAATTGGTCTAGTGTCCACTCTTGAGAGTTCCCAGAATTCTTTAACTGAGTTAACTGAACCTGCTGTGAGGGGTAACTTAAATTCTCATGATGGAGCTCCTCTTTTGAGCAGTAACGTGGGTGACACTCTCAAGAGTTCATGTGCTAATTTCCTGTCTGAAGGTTTTGTCAGTCCTCTGGACAGTAATGACAGGAAATCAGTTAAAATATATCGTGATACAGGTGCTTGCCAATCCCTTATGCTGACCAGTGTTCTAGGCTCTAATGTTAATTCCTCTGATGAAACTGTAATCTTACAAGGTGTAGGGAATAATTACTTCTCTGTCCCTCTGTGCAGAGTGAATTTAGAGTCTGGTTTTGCTAATGGTTCTGTTATGGTTGGGTTGGTTGAGACACTCCCAATGTCAGGTGTAACTTTCTTACTTGGAAATGATATTGGTGGAAGTCAAGTGTGTCCAGCTCCTCAGTTGTCTAGTGAGCCAGTGGCTGCGACCCGGGATTGTGATGTCCCTGATGTGTTCCCTGCATGTGCTGTCACTAGGGCCTAAGTCTAAAGTTACTGGTGATTTAGAGGATAATGATGATGATGATGTTATCCTAGCTGACACTTTTCTTGCTAATTTGGACCACTCACCAGATGAGGCAGTACCCCGTAGTGTTGATAATTTGTCTCGTCAAGAGTTGGTTGAGTTGCAGGTTGCTGACCCTGAGTTGAAAGGTCTAGCTAACTCTGCTTACAGTGAAGAAGAGTCAGCCGGTGCTTCTACTTGTTATTATGTAAAGTCAGGAGTACTTATGAGGAAGTGGAGACCCCCAACAGCATCAGCCGACTGTGAATGGGAGGTTGTACATCAAGTTGTCATCCCTCGTGTTTGTAGGCAGGATATCATTCGAGTGGCTCATGATTCCAGTTTGGCAGGACACCTTGGAGTGAGGAAGACTGTGGCACGCATTTTGAAACACTTCTACTGGCCAGGTATCTTCAGGGATGTTTCCTGGTATTGTAAGTCTTGTCACACCTGTCAAGTTGTGGGGAAGTGTAATCAGACCGAAAAGGTTGCACCTCTAGTTCCCATTCCTCCTTTTGAGGCGCCTTTCACCCGTGTGTTGGTGGATATTGTGGGCCCTCTTCCTAAGACTTCTTCAGGATTTTCTTATGTGTTGACCATGATTGATATGGCTACTCGTTATCCTGAAGCCATTCCACTTAGAAACATCTCAGCAAAGAACGTGGTTAAGGAAATGCTAGGGTTCTTCACAAAGTTTGGTCTGCCCAAGGAGGTACAGTCAGACCGGGGAAGTAATTTCATGTCAAACGTTTTCAAACAGTCTCTGAAAGAGTTGGGCATCACCAGATCACGTCTTCAGCTTACCATCCCCAGACCCAAGGAGCGTTGGAGAGATATCATCAAACACTCAAATCGATGCTCAAGAAATACTGTTTGGAACATCAGAAAGACTGGGATAAAGGTCTTCCATTCGTTGTGTTTGCTGCAAGAGAATCTCCAAATGAATCACTGGGCTTCTCACCTTTTGAACTACTGTTTGGCCATGAAGTAAGAGGACCCCTTAAGCTACTCAAGGAATGCTGGCTGTCGGAGGAAGATGACGTCAACCTGCTGGAGTATGTGACGAAGTTCAAAGAACGGCTGTCCACTGCTTTACAGCTGGCGAGAGAGAATTTAGGCGCTGCTCAGGAGAAGATGAAGACTTGGTATGACAAGAAGTCCAGGTTGCGCCACTTTCAGCCAGGAGATCAGGTTTTGATTCTGCTACCAGTTCATGGGCAACCTCTTCAAGCCAAGTTTAGTGGCCCTTATTTCGTGGAGAAGAAACTCAGTGATGTCAACTATGTCATCGCCACACCAGATCGTAGAAAGAGCAAGCAACTATGTCACATCAACATGCTAAAGTTATATCACAGGCGGGACGAAAATAATCCAGTCTGCACTGTAGCTGTTCCACCCGAGTCTGCAAGTGAAGCTCTCCCATGCAGTATGAGCCTGAGTGATAGTTTGGGGAAGAATCCTGATATCATGAATGATCTCCAGACTAAGCTTTCTCATCTACCACCCAAGGAAAGGCAGGAGTTTTCGGCATTACTGCAGGAGTACCCGCAAGTGTTCTGTGCCACTCCAGGAAGAACCACTGTGTTGATGCATGATGTCGATGTTGGAGACGCAAAGCCAATTAATTTGCCTCCTTACCGTGTGAACCCAGTGAAAGTTCCTCTCATCCAGAAGGAGCTTGGCTACCTGTTGGACCACAAGATGATTGAGCCCTGTCAGAGCGAGTGGAGTTCTCCGTCACTCTAGTCCCTAAGCCAGGTGGGTCACAGAGGCTTTGCATCGACTACAGACGTGTTAATCAGATAACCAAAACAGACACTTACCCTCTCCCTCGTGTGGAAGATTGCATAGACAAGATCGGAAAGGCTAGGTACATAAGTAAGTTTGATTTGTTAAAGGGATACTGGCAAGTACCTATGACTGAACGTGCTAGGGAGATCTCATGTTTTGTAACATTAGGAAAGACTTTTGCATGTTCTGTAATGCCATTTACAGATTGTTTTAGAGTAATAAGAAATTTCCTTTGTAAATTTCTTTTTTCTTTGTAGGGAGGTGTTACATAGCCTATGATTTCATCATCCTTTGTGTAATTTTAACGCTCAGTATGCTGCATGTTTGATCACGAGCGTGTTCTGCCTCAGTTCCCCCCTTCTACCGTTATAGTAGAGTAAGTCGACATTTCTGTTATTCAGTGCGGGATTGTCTTCTCTTTGTCCCCATGGCTTCATTTGCGCGTCCTTATTACAAGTTGTATCAAGCTCTCCTGGCCCCTATATAATGAGCTCAGTCTCTGCATCATTGCCACTTAGATCTGCTCCTCATTTTGTTCACATCTCTGTCCTCCCCTGTACAGATATTATTATTGTGGGTGCTCAAGAAATCTCCAAACATCTAGCAGCTGTGTGTAATTTGAGTATAACTGTTGTATTTTTTCTTGTACTGTATAGCATAAGTTTAATTTGTAGGCCTAGTGAAGTTTTTGTAATTCATGTAGGGATCTTTATGTCAATCAGTTTTAATATTATTTTGTATCTGTAATAATTTATCTTCCATTCACTGAGTATTATCTGGTATCTCATTTTATCAGGGCTGACTTAGATAAATTTACTCTTGCTAATTTCGTGTTAATAGAGGCTATTGCAGTTAACCATATATTTAACCTGTTTTTTTTGCCATTACATTATCCTTATGAGTCCTGAATGTTTTGTTGTTAGTTTGAGCATTAAACTTTAACTTGTAATTTTACCTAACTCTTTTGTTTTGAACCTGGAACTTTACGGGACAGTAGTGATTTTTAGCATTCTCACTTAAAGTGTACGTTATCTTTCTCTGTTCCGTAACAATATATACCTACCTACCTGCCTACTTAACAATCTGTTAATCTGTTTAGGTACACTCATGATTACTAATCTCTGACCAGGGTCGCGTGGCGGGCAGTGTTATGACCACACACGAGCCAAGCATTCGAACACAGCCTCCGCACTAGTGGGCGGGGCAAAGAACTGTAACCAGGTGATCTGAAGCGTACTACTCATATCATTGATATTACCATATTCTTATGGGTTCTCCTCCATTATATAATAATCTGTGTTTATTGACAGGGGCCGATATTTCTTCGATCAGTCTGCAATTTAGCAGTTTCCAAGAAGTAAAAAAACATGTGCCACTATATGTGGGTATTGGCATCATATATACCGTAATAATTATTTATGAATTAACGGCATTAACTGACACACATTTTGACCAGAGGGGGCATGCAGCTAAGACGTCGCTTAGGAATAGGGCAACCATTCCCACTGGATGGCAACGCCATAGATATTTATATAAGAATAGATGCAGCATCGCCCATTCTTCAGTACAGCGGCTATGCGTCTGTGAGGCCGCCATCTTGGAGCGGTCAAGCATGTAATAGTGGGGCTTTTTTTTAGAGCGAATTCAGATTATGAAAATGAATGTTGTTGTGGTGGAGGTGGTGATGGTGGTTATTGTTCTGGTGGTGATGATGGTGGTTATTGTAGTGGTAGTGGTGGTTGTTGTTGTTGTTGTTGCGGTGGTGATGGTGATGGTGGTTTTTGTTGTTGTTGTGGTGGTGGTGGTGATGGTGGTTGTTGTTGTTGTTGTGGTGGTGGTGGTGGTGGTGGTGGTGGTGGTGGTGGTGGTGGTTTTTGTTGTTGTTGTGGTGGTGGTGGTGATGGTGGTTTTTGTTATTGTTGTGGTGGTGGTGGTGGTGGTGATGGTGGTTTTTGTTGTTGTTGTTGTGGTGGTGGTGGTGATGGTGGTTTTTGTTGTTGTTGTGGTGGTGGTGGTTATTATGTTGTTGTTGGTGGTGGTTATTGTGTTAATTGTGGTTGTTGTTGTGTTAGTGGTGGTTGTTGTGGTGGTGGTTGTTGTGGTGGTGGTGGTGATGGTAGTTTTTGTTGTTGTTGTGGTGGTGGTGGTTATTATGTTGTTGCTGTTGGTGGTTATTGTGTTAATTGTGGTTGTTGTTGTGTTAGTGGTGGTTGTTGTGGTGGTGGTTATAATGGTGGCTGTTGTGGTGGTGACTGGTTGTTGTTGCAATTGTGGTGGTTGTGGTGGCGGTGGATGTTGTGGTGGTGGTTGTTGTGGTGGTGGTTGTTGTGGTGGTCATTGTTGTGATGGTGATTATAGTTGCTGCTGTTGTTGTTGTGGTGGTGGTGGTTGTGGTGATGGTTGTAGTGGTGGTAGTGGTTGTTGTGATGATGTTTTTTATGGTTGTTGTCGTTGTTGCTGTTGTAGTGGTGGTGGTGGTTGTTGTTCTTGTGGTGGTGGTGGTTGTAGTTGTGCTGGTTATTGTTGTTGTTGTTTTTGTTATGGTGGTGGTGGTGGTGGTTGTGTTGGATATTGTTGTTGTTGTTGTTGTTATGGTGGTAGTGGTTGTTGTGTTGGTGGTTGTTGTGTTGGTGGTTGTTGTGTTGGTGGTTGTTGTGTTGGTGGTTGTTGTGTTGGTGGTTGTTGCATTGGTGGTGGTGGTGCTTGTTGTTATGGTGGTTGTTGTCGTTGTTGTTGTTGTTGTTGTTGTGGTGGTGGTGGTGGTGGTTGTTCTTATGGTGGTGGTGGTTGTGGTTGAGTTGGCTGTTGCTGTTGTTATGGTGATGGTTATTGTTGTGGTGATTGTTGTTCTGGTTATTGTTGTGATTGTTATTGTGGTGGTTGATGTGATTGTTATTGTGGTCGTTGATGTTGTGATGGTGGTGGGTGTTGTGGTGGTGGTTATTGTGGCGATTGTTGTTGTGGTTGTTGCTGTGGTGGTTATTGTCGTGGTTGTTCTTGTGAAGGTAGTTGTTGTTGTGATGGTTGTTGTTGTTGTTGTGGTGGGTGTTGTAGTGATGGTGGTTGTTGTAATGGTGGTGGTTGTTTTTGTGGCTGTTGTTGTGGTGGTGGTTATTGTTGTGGTTGTTGTGATGGTGGTAGTGGTGGTGGTGATTGTTGTTGTTGTGGTGGCTTTTGTTGTGGTGGTGGTTGGTGTGGTGGTGGTTGTTGTAGTGATGGTGGTTGCTGTGGTGGTGGTGTTTTTTTGGTTGTTGTTGTGGTGGTGGTTATTGTTGTGATGGTGCTGGTTGATGTGCTGGTGGTTGTGGTGATGGTGGTGGTTGTTGTTGTGATGGTGATGGTGGTTGTTGTGATGGTGGTGGTTGTTTTACGATGGTGGAGGTTGTTATTGTGGCGGTGATTGTTGTTGTGGTGGTGATTGTTGTTGTGGATGTGGATGTGGATGTTGTTGCTGTTGTGGTGGTGGTGGTGGTTGTGGTGGTGGATGTGGTGCTGGTGGTAGTGGTTGTTGTTGTTGTTGTGGTGGTGGTAATGGTCGCAGTGGTGGTTGTGGTGGTGGCTGTTATTGTGGTGGCTGTTGTTGTGGTGGTATTGGTTATGGTTCCTGGTTCATTTGAAATGTGAACTCGGTGGACTGCAGGCCTAAATTTCCCTTCTACAACCCACCATCCTCCTTTCAGAGGATAGAGAAGCATCTGAGGGACGTTCGCATAACCAGACAGTTGAGCCGCTCGTGCTATCGGTGTCACCATAGATATATTCCGACTCTTTCTACACCCAAAAGCAGTGCAGTGCTGTTGCATTTCTAGGTAAATAGTGGTCAGCTTTGATCATCGTCAGGAACACGACATCGTCTGCCTCGACCGTTCCAAGATGGCGGCCGCGCAGACGCATCTAAAGTAGTGTCATGCGGCATCTAGGCTTATTTATATCTATGGGCTACGGGGCCTGTTATCACTAAGGAAAAACATTCAGTTCAAAGTAGTGGTAATAGTAAATTTTTGTCAACGATATAGGTATTATAAAGCATTCTTACTTAAAATATGTTGCGTGAATGCCGGATGCAGTGGCAATCGTGGATATCACCTACCAACAGCTAGGTTAAAGGCTCGCCTCAAGAAATAGGTCAGTGAAATGATAAACATTTTGATAAAACAGTGCATGAAATTCAAATATCACGCACTCATTACAGACTAAAAGTAACAGCTATGACCAAATTGGTCTATTTCTTACCATGCATAAATTAGTTGAGAAAGTAATATAATATGTGAAACAAAAGTGCTTCAGTGATGCTTAGAAAATTGTTCATTGAAGCACTAAACCTATCTGAAACGATGGTGGAATGAGTCTGACTGCGTAGCCTATGCCTGGCCACGACTTTGGCTAACTCTCTGGTCAGAGATTAGTGATCACGAGTGTACCTATCTGCTTATGTATCAGACTATTAAAGCATCTGCTCACACAGGCAGAAAGACGATATCTGGCCGTTTAAAATGAGAAGTGTGAATGTCGGGGGTAGGGTTGTGAAAGGTGGATCGAGAAGACCTGGGGCGAGGTAATAGAGGGTGGCCTCTGGGATAAGGGACTGGAAAAGGAGGTAAACAGAGATCGAGCAGCCTTGAGGGCCGCCAGTTGGTAACCAAGGGAGACGCATGCAATCATGTTGAAGCCTTAGACGCGATACAATAATACCTCTAGCAAAGGTAAAGCCAGACGAAAAACGCAGGGTTGGTGTTTGGGTGGGTGGTGCGAAAAAAGTTAACTGCGGAAGAGAGTGTTATTACTGTTATCAGAAACCCCTTCATGATCGGAAAAACTCTTATTCTGTTTCTGTTAAACGTATATGAAATATTTTAACTGGTAATGAGTCTCATATGGGGTGGAGAGGTATATGAGAGAGGGGGGTGTGAGTTGGGAGCAGGGCAGTGAAATGGCGGGGCACAGGGCGATTTGTCTGTGGCCACCCCGAACGAGATTGAGGCGTCTGGCAATAGATAGATAGATAGATAGTCTCATATTGTCAATAATTTACACATTTACCGTCCTATGGTTGTGACACTCTTGTATTTTATTGCCCAAAATGTCAGACGATGTTTTTCAGCTGACAGCGAGTCATATTTGCCTGAATGGAAAGACACGACCAAATATACCCGTCCGCGATGATCACTAGGAAAGACACACTAAATACATGCACTGGTCTTGGTAGGATGGATAATATTAAAAACGTTTTGTCAATCAATCCTTGGATATTCTATCCATCTATCTGTCAATATCCAGACACCTTAATACGGTAACCAATGGCCACAAATATATCGTCTGCATTTCTCCTCTCCAATTTACCTGCCTGTCCTATGTTTTGCTCCCTCCCCCTCATTCGGGTCATCTTAACCTCATCGACTTACCTTTAATCACCCCCATCCCCCTCTCATCCCCGCCTCACATGCACTCTCCTCATCGGACTCTTATTCTCCATTATTCTCCATATCTTTGATATCTTTTTAAGTATTTCTCTTCACTTCATTAATCACATCCACATCATAACTACAACACTCCTTTATCTCATTTCTCTGTCATTCTCTGAAAATGCACATACTCCTTTCAGATACCTTACTTCCACTGCCTTCACTCTTGACTTGGGTCCTTCCAACAGTGTCCAGTATTTGCTTCCGTTCACTAGAGCGGGGATCACCGTACTGTCATACATTGGCATTACTATTTCCATGCTCAAATCACTATTCCTTAACACTGCTTTCTGTGAAACAGCAACCTTTCTTTCCTGGTGAACCATTTCAAGTACTTAATTCTCTGAACTTCCATACTTACTCATCACTGAGTAAGTGAATGTACTCACATTATCCATTTGTTCACCATCCAGTATCACTCTGCATACTGTGATTTCATTATTCTCATGGAGTGATTAATACGCAGATGCACAAACAGAGGGCAGATAAGTAAGTATATGACCTAGTGCAAGGACACATAAATGCGTAAGTAAGTGAGCTGTTAGGCAGAAACCGTAACAGCCAACACAGGTATATAACTGGGTCTGGTTAGGTAGACCCAGGATTGAACCAGCAGGCGCTGATGCTTTCTTTTTAATTCATTCCACAATGTCCCTTGGCTTTTTTGGCACCATAATCCCTCTCTCTCTCTCTCTCTCTCTCTCTCTCTCTCTCTCTCTCTCTCTCTCTGTCCAAGATAGGAATCACAACAGCAAGCAAGTCACTGGCCATCGACACATATGCACAACCAGGCTAATATTTAACCCTCTAACGCTACACCCAAATCTACTATTCTGTTCCAGCTAACGCCTCACCATTTTATTAACCTGAGAGTAACTGCTTCACTGTTACCTTACAATTAAATCCTGCAATAAAATACTCTTGTACTAGCAGCAATAAAATTACAAATACCTCACCGTAATGAAGGCCACAGGAACCGCAGTCGTCAGTGAGAACCAGATATCGAGCTCCATTCCGGAATACTGTTACAATTTCTATAGGATAACAGATTCTCTTCATAATGAGCTATTGGTTCTGTGACTTGACTTCATATTTTACAATTTCAGCCTCTTGTGACTCACTCTTAGTTGAATAAAATCGTCTGGCGTAAGCTGGAATATAAGACAAGAGTTATGCTGTTATGAGAGAGTTAACTGTGACAGTAGTAACGCTCACAGGCTATAAGACTAGAGTTATCCTGTTGATGAGAGAGTTAACTCTGACATTAGTAACGCTCACAAACTATCATATACTCTCAGACAAATAAAATAATCTCTCGTTAGCTGGATTGATACTGAAGATGTGTATATCTTATGGAGCTGATAATTCTTATCAGTTAAAGAAGACTTCACCTTTGGAGACAGTAGATGGAAAGATAGATAGACAATTAGATTCACTGATGGAGCGATGGACAGATATATTAAATAACACATATATTCTGAATACATAGACAGATACATGGGTAGGGAAATATTTAGATGAAGACACACAGACCAACAAATACGTTGACAGATATTGAGATAGATAAGCACACACACACACACACACACACACACACACACACACACACACTTATTATCATCTTTTATCCATTCAACATGACCAAACCATCGCAATCTATCCCTTCTCAGCACATCATTAATACATTTAAGTCCCATCCTTCCTCTGAACTCTTCAGTCTCAACATTCATGGGCCTTTTATTTAAGGACGTTCTAAATATCCATCTAATCATTATCATTATATGTATGTTTGAGCCTACAAATATCCTCTACCTTTACAGAGCAGGTGTCATATACTATGCAGCATTATACTCCTAAAACATGCAGCATACAAGGATCCCATAGCACGGAGGGAAACACCTCTCAGTGTCAAGTTAGTCAACAAAGTTCCCTGAATTTCCTTCAAGCATCTCTTACCTAGCCACAGAGTTAGGTCCAGCCTAATCTCCAGAACATTACATGTCCTCCAAGTAATAAATGTCTCCCACACAGTCAAGACTCTCCAACAGAATCAGTCCATTCCCACCTTTAGGTCTCGGCACGCTCTCCCCTACACATAACACACACGCAAATTAACATTCTTTCACAGTCTGCGCCCAACACCACTACATCTCTTATGCACCCATTTATCACAAACACCACACCCTTGTAGCAAACTGAACATGGTCACACTCCCTCTGCTTTGATATCACCACCACAAGCCCTAGGTATCATCACTTTTGTCTTTATCCGTGTTTACTTGCAAACCCTTGTGCTTTCTTCCATCTCTCCATTTCCCAGATCTATCCTCCGCCTCCCTCTCATTCTCCGCGATCAATACCAAGTCATTAACACGTCACCAATGGGGGTCCACTTATGAAGTCACGAGAGAGAGCGTCAAGCACCATGTCAAACAATAAGAGGCTTAAGACTGAGCCCTGATGCACGCCGATATCTACGTAGAACTCATCACTCAAATCACCATTCACCCTCACCAGAGTGCGGGCATCCACATGCATAGTCAGTAACCAGTCTATTTCACACACTCCTCGATCCTAAACTTTATCATTGCCCACTTCACCACCTCCCTAGAGACTCTGTCATGGGCCTTCTCCAAATCAATAGAAAAAAACATATATAAATTCATACACGCATACATAAATAGATAAATTAATGGACTGATTTAGTGGCTGACTGATTGATGGACTAATAGAAGATATAGATAGATGAACAGATAGATATTTAGACAGATAGACAGACAGATTAAATTAGTGAAAGACTTCTTGATTCATTGCTTCATTTTGGTCACGCGTGTGGAACAGAAGCCACAGCAGCCAACACAGGTAGATAACTAGGTCTGGTGAGTGAGGCCAAGGATCCATAC
>NC_136959.1:10890186-10907686 GCF_032717465.1 Coenobita brevimanus
ATGCAAGAAATCCTCAAGGTTGCAGTATACTGTCAAAAACATACGAATATATCTAATACATTATTATAGGCAGCCATGCTTCCCCCAAAAAACGTTTTCCTTCAACAGAATATAAATATGAATAAAAATGGCCCTAGAGCAGTTCAACCAACCCTGTCAGTAGATCCGCCACGCTCATCAGCCAGTGCCTGGACCCAGGATAAGTTATTTATCCTCCCACAGGGACTTAGTATAATGGTCTACCTTATGACCGTATAAGTGGAACAACCGTGGTGCTGGGCAAGAATTAATCTAATATAAATATATATCTAATGCATTTCATCTGCCGCAGTTTTTAGGTCAAATTTTCCCTCATGTTGCATGTCCTGTTTATGAAATGGATAAGTATTGCACCCTATATATGCCAGGTAGTAAACGGAACGCCTGTGGCCCAAACAGATTAACATGGAGCATCTCTCTCTCTCTCTCTCTCTCTCTCTCTGGAATGGCATTGTGGCAAGATTTTACACAGAGGTGTAAAATTCATAATTTCACGGTTTATCTTAATACCCTTCCACCTACCTTTCTATCTCTCGATCAATGAACTGGCATATGAATATATCTCCATGTCTCCACCTATCTAATCACGCCGCTCGTACAAAAGGTGAGGCAGACAAAAAACCTTTTGTAAGTGTTCATGTGGGTTCTGAGCAAGAAGCTATCCAACCACAACACACCAGCCTCCCTCATATACGCTGCTAACCCATATTGTACATCCACATTGTTATTGCTACCACCATCCCTCTGTGCCTGCCACCACAACACACCAGCCTCCCTCATATACGCTGCTAACCCATATTGTACATCCACATTGTTATTGCTACCACCAGTCCTCTGTGCCTGCCACCACAACACACCAGCCTCCCTCATATACGCTACTAACCCATATTGTACATCCACATTGTTATTGCTACCACCACTCCTCTGTGCCTGTCACTACTCGAACACAGTCAAACATTATACATAGATGAATAGATACATTTCACTGGTGAGATAAGCCAGACATACATATAAAAGCGCACCTCTAGTAGGCCTCTTCTATTCCAGGCAATGCCAGAAGATTTTATTCAGCAGAGTGGAAGTTAATGGCGCCTCAGTTTGTTAATATTGATATCAGGAACCCCTTCATGATGGGAACATATCTGTTAATCTGTTCCTGTTAAAAGTAGACGAAATATTTTAATTGATGATGAGCCTGAGAGTGTTAATACTTTACCCAGTAACCTTCCTATGGTGGTGACACTTTTTTTATTGTATTTACAGATAATGTCACGATATTATTCAGCTGACAGTGAGTCTGTTCCTGTTAAACGTAGACGAAATATAATAACTGGTAATGAGCCTGACGGTGTTAATACTTTACCCACTAACCTTCCTATGGTGGTGACACTCTTGTATTTATTACAGGTAATGTCAGACGATTTAATTCAGCTGACAGTCAGTCAGAGGAGACTGAATGGAAGGACACGACAAATAATACCAGCCCGCGATGATCACTAAGAAAAATACAGTAAACACACGCACTGAACCTTGACAGGATGGATAAACTAAATGATATTATTATATATCACTCGCTTGTAAATCTACCTATCTACGTATTTATAGCCTGACGCCTTAATCTCGCAAGGAATTACCACAGACAAATAGCCTGCATGACTTCCTCTCCTCTTCCATTTAGCTGCGCTTCCTGCAACTAGCACCCGTCTCTCTCTTACATCTCTCAGCTCAGTCTATCCATCTCATCCTTGGTTCCCCTCACCCCCCAACTCCCCCCACCTCATTCACATGCACTTTCCTAGTCAGTTTCTCTTACTCTATCTTCACATGACCAAGCCATACCAGAGTATTTCTTTTACCTCGATAAGTCACTCCCATATTACAGTCATAAAGGCTCTTTATTTCGTCATTTCTTTGTCTGCCTCTCTATTCAAATACACATGCTCCTCTAAAATAACTCATTTAAACTGCCACCACCCTTGACTTGGTCCTTCCAACAGGGTCCAAGCTTTGCTTCCGTATATGACAGTGGGGATCACAGTGCTGTCATACATTTGCTTCTTTGCTTGTATGCTCTGATCTATATTCTTAAGCAATGCATTCAGTGAACAAACAATTTTTCTTCTCTGGTTCACGCTTTGAAGAACTTTGTCCTCCGAACTTCATATTTACTCATCAGTATACCTAAGAATTTATATGTGCTCACGTTCTCCATTAGTTTTGCTCACCACGCACTTCCGCTCATCATACTGTTCCTTCAATCTTCTCAAGGAGAGATTAATGCATAGATGCACAAACGAGATGCACAGACATACGAAAGAAACGCAATTACACGTAAATATATGAGCAAATAAGCAGTTAGACAGAAACCACAACATCCAACACAGTTAGATAACCGGGTCAGGTTAGTGAAACCCACTATCGAACCATAAATGAACAGTGGTTCTTTTTTATATTTCGTAAAACATTTCATCCACCGTCTCTCTCTCTCTCTCTCTCTCTCTCTCTCTCTCTCTCTCTCTCTCTCCACTGTATATAACTGCACTGCCAATAGGTCAGGTTCCTTATACTGGGCTCATCTCCGTTCAAGCATCTGTTCATTCATTTCTCGATACGCACACACTTACATACGAAATACTCATAACTAACATTCAGATTTCCTATATTACACTCCTTCTGCGTCCACTCAACTTACAAGAAAATATACTGTCCACAAACAATAGTACTAGCACTGAGGAACGACCAACAGACTTACAAGCATTAAGAAACAGTGAAGAATTAAACCATTTCACACACACACACACACACACACACACACACACACACACACACATCAACTATGCATTTCCTCCACACGCACCTTCACACACGCTCTTTTCAAAAAACTCACACTAATCCTAGCACTCTCAGATCTACCTTCCAATAACAACAAAGTAACCTCGTTCTCTTACTTCCTCTCCTCCTTCTTCCACAAATAACCACCACAGCCACCCAGGAACACAACCACACTAACATATCCTAACAACAAATAGGTCAGAGTGGAGAAAGCTGGCACAGATCTGTCATGCAGTGGAAGGATGCTGGATGATGATGATGATGATGATGATGATGCTTAACCCTTCCACCGTGGGGATAACTCTGGTATTTTAGTCCAAGTTATTCCAGTCGATGTTATTCAGGTGAGAGTGAGTCATATTAGTCTTGGTGTGTTATTAGTCATCGTTAACCCCCTAATGACCGGAACAGCTCTAGTAATTAATTGCAGCTAACGCCAGACGATTTTCTTCAGCTGAGAGTGAGTCATAGATGCCTGAGTGTTAAGATGAGGAGCTGATACCTAACCGAGATGAAGCAGGCGACACAGATAGATAGACAGATAGATACACTGGATAATTGAAAGAGGGGAAAAATATTGTTAAAAATTATACTGATGGATTAATATGAGGTCAGATAGGCATACAAATAAATAGACAAAAGAAAGGCAAAAATATGAACTGAACAAGAGTTAGATTAAAACACATGGACAGAAAGACACACAGACAGAAACCACCACAGCCAACACAGGTAGATAACTGGGTCTGGTGAGTGAGGCCCGGCATCGAAACCAGTGTGACCACTTCGGTTTCTTTTTATGTTTTATGCCACTGATATATTCAATGCTTAGTTTCATACCTTGTTCCAGTTTGTTAATATTTTTATAGTGCTCTCTCTCTCTCTCTCTCTCTCTCTCTCTCTCTCTCTCTCTCTCTCTCTCTCTCTCTCTCTCTCTCAAATGTATTAATCACTACACAAAGCCACTGCTACAGTTACTGGCCATTGAGACAAATGGTCTATGAGTGATGCTGTAGCCATCGTAGATAAATAAATAGATTACTAATGGATAGACAGAGATAGATAGATAGATGGGTAAGTAATTCGATAGATATAGCCACACGTAGATGGACTAATAATAAAACAAAGATGTGGTGAACAAGAAAACATAAACAAATGATAATTAGACTGACTGATTATATATAGATAGAGATTTTGGCAGACATTTTGAACGATTGGAATCTTTAGATATAGAGACATGTATAAAAAGAGACATTTAGACAGGCAGGCACATAGACCAACTGACCAGTAGGTGGATTGAATGACTAATGAAAGATATATGTAGGATAAAAATAGTAATATATGTAGACAAACAGATAAATGAGTAGACAGACTGACAGGTACAGAGATAGGTGAGTAGACAGACAAATAAACTGACTGACAGATAGACACACAGATACACAGAGAGTGACTGGTTTATTCGTTTATTGATTCATTCCTTCATATTCGTTACAGAAAAAGAACAAAAACCAGAACAGATACATGTATATAATGATGGAAAGACAGATGGATACATTGGTGGCTTGATGAATGGACACACAAAAAAGATGGATGGATGAACAGATGAAAGGATAGATGGTTAATAAGAAAGCTAAACATATTCACAGGTATGGACAGACAAACATATCGACTAAATGACTGAGAAAATAGATCAGTATTCGAAAGAGAGACAGAAACCACGACAGCCAACACAGGTAGATCTCTGTATCAGGTATTGAAGCATGGGATCGAACCTATCAGTAATTCTGTAGGTTATTTTTTAGTTATTTTATGTTTTTGGTCACTTCGCCTCAGTTTTTTTGGAGTCAGATATTTTCTTTATATTTATTTTCCACCTCTCTCTGTCTCTTTCTCTGTCACTGTGTGTGTGTGTGTGTGTGTGTGTGTGTGTGTGTGTGTTACTTCTACGAAATCTGTAACTCACAAGCAAAAATTATAGCTTATCTCCAACAACAAGAGTCAACACAAAGACAGACTATAAAAGAAGCCAGGGTGAAGCTTCAGTTGGTTGGTCACCATTTACCACGTATACGTGACAGTCGGCATGAAGTGAATGGCAATGGAGATTTAATTCACACTGGAGGGAAGGGTTGAGAATAGTGTTGATGTAGGATTAACATTAGGAGACGTAATTATCATAGGTAATATATGCTATTATTCAACAAGAAGGCTTTGTTCTTCCTTGTAAAACAGAGATTATCAGTGATCGACGACTGTTGTTGATGTAACGAAGTAACATTACAGAACAACAAAGAGGTTCATTTTGAAACAGAAATTATGTACTTAAAATATAATTTCCAAGACATTTTGTTTATAATTCATTAATAAATAAAAACATTGAAAAATAATCGACTTCTAAGGCCCAATACACACACATACACCACACAAACAGAAACATAGAACAGTTGCATATACAGAAGGCATCCACAGGACAATAAACACACAAACATAAGCACAGATACCGATGCACACACACGCACACACACACACACACACACACACACACTCACACACACATGGGCACGCGCATGGGCACGCACACACTCTCAAGCACGCACATGGGTAAGCACACACACATAAGCGCATCCCTCCTGTCTCCCCCCCCCCCCCAAACACAGTGTCTGCCAAAAACGGAAATAATGGACACTAAATCAAATGACCTAGCAGTGGAGCCGTGGATATTATCGGTCACACCACAAATACGTAACGTTGCAGATGCGCAGTATCATGCCCAAAGGGAGACACATACACAACATTATCCTTACATAGGAGGCACAGAAGCCACACCGGCCAACACTGGTAGATAACTGGGTCTGGATAGTGATGGACCGGCATCGAAACCATTCCAACCTCTTATGGCTTCTTTTTTCCTATAACATGGTGTACATGCTTTGCTTGACTTATTGCTATGATCATGATTGTTTCTCTCTCTCTCTCTCTCTCTCTCTCTGCAGGACATAGACCATTAGAAAATAACTTTTATTCTTTGTGTCCCTGTTAATTAACGACCCGTCCTCCCAACCACAACACGCCACCTTCCCTCATATACTCCCCCACCTTGCCCCTCCATCTTGTTCTTGGTCTGTCTCAAAGGTATGAATTACAACACAAAGCCAAAGCAAGCAAGTCACTGGCCATCGCAACCACTGAACATTATGCAGAAGAAGGCAAGTAATTAACCCTCTCACGGTGGGACAAACTCTAGTATTCGGTTTCTGGCTAACGCAACCACTGAACATATGCAGGAGGGGGGAAATGTTTAACACTCTGATGATCGGGTGTGTCTGAATCAATTGCTGAAACGTTGAAGGCCACAGGAGATATATAGAATGGGATTAGATACACTTGATAAATTTCTCTCTATATAAGTTTGCTGTCCTAAATGACTGGCTGAAGACTGTGACCGTAAATGTGTCTATGGGAAAGGATGTTGCCCCGGAATTTAGGAAATTTGCGGGGCATGAATGTTTTAGACCAGATAATGAAGATCATGGAGAGAGTATTAGAAGGTATTAAAAAGGAAAGAGGGAATATTCATGAGATACAGTTTCAGTTTATGTCAGGCTAAGGCACCACTGATGCCATATTAATTGTCCGACAGCTTCAGGAAAGTTATGTAAAAATGAAAAGGGAGTTTTTATTTTTTATTTTTATTCAGTTGGAGAAGGTTTTTGACAGAATTCCTAAGGAGGTGATGAAGTGGGCAATGAGAAAGCGTGGGATGGACGGGTGGCTGATTAGGGTGGTTATCGTTATGTATGTAGGCGCTTGTACCCACATGAAATTGAAGAGAGATTTGAGTGACAAGCTTTCCATGAATGTTGGCGTGATAGCGACTACTCTTCAGCCCCTTGTTGTTTGTCATGGTGCTTGAATCTCTCTCAAGTGATTTCAGAAGTAGACTCCCATGAACGATGTTGTATGCTGAAATGTGCTGACTGCAGAGAATGAAAGGGAGGTGGAGGAAAGATTTACAAGTTGGGAGACGGAATGGGGCAGAACACTATGAGTATAAATGGATAAAATAAATGATGTCTAGAGGTGGTGGCAGCACTGTCAAATCAGAGGTAATATAGCCATGTGCAGTTTGCCACAAGGGTTTAGGAGTAACTCCATCTTTTGCAGTGTCTGTGATAGGTGGGTGTTTATGCTTAACAGATGTAGTGGTATTAGAGGTAGGCTGCGAAATGATTGTGATTTCATGTTAGTGGTTTATTTGGGAATATCTGTAGAAGTTGATAGTCAAGACAGGATTTATCTTGCTGGAGTGTCTCGGTGTGTAGAGTTTTGTAATTGGGACGCGTTATATGGTGGAGGTGGGGCTGGATATAGCTATATGGATGAGGTAAGGACTGGCTAAAGGAAGTTCAGGGAGCTGTTGTCTCTCCTAACTTTGAGAGGGCTCTCCCTCCGTGCTGAGGGATCCTTGTATGCAGCAAGTTTTAGAAGCGTAATGCTGTCTAGTAGTGATACCTGATGGATGTATAGTGCGTCCTTAGATGCTAGGCCTGGCCCCGGGGGGGGGGGGGGCTAGGATTGCGACTGAAGAGCTGAGGGGAAGATTGGGCCAATAATGCATTGTTGTGATGAGCAAGAGCTGACCGAGATGGTTTGAGCATTTAGAGAGGATGGTGCATGACAGTTGGGAGTGGACGATGAAAGGTGTGAATGTCGAGGGTAGAGTTACGAGAAGTAGACGAAAAATGACCTGGTACAAGGTTATAGAGTGTGACTGAACTGAGAGGCTGTCAAATATTATGCAATGCGGAGATCCACCATTGCGAGACCAAGGCAGAGGCATGGGAACATCTTGGAGCCTTATAAACGATATATACCATATGATACGACCGTATGTATGTATATATGTATGTATGTACGTATGTAGTATGTGTGTATCTATAGACTTTCTCAACATATATTTGGTAGAAACTCCTACAGTCAACACAGGTGGATATCTGGGTATGGACAGTGACCACCCGGGATCGAACCTACACAAGGTAGTTCAGTTTCTTTTATTACGTTATGCCAGGGATTATTTTAGTATTTTTTACCTGCCTCCTTTATTTATATCGCCGTATTTATTATATTATTATTCAAACTCTCTCTCTCTCTCTCTCTCTCTCACAAACACTAGGGCATTCATACGAATTGACTGATAGATTTAATTTTCACACACACACACACACACACACACACACACACTAGGGTATTCATACAAATTGACTGATAGAGGTTTTTATCACACACACACACACACACACACACACACACACCCACACACACACACAGTAATTTTAATATTACCAGTAACCACCTTTACTATGAGGGATTTTCACGAAGCTGAATAAAATCGTGTGAGGGAAGGAAGCATGAAATGAAAGGGACATCATCGTTCTGAGAGGGTAGTTGTGGATGTAGCCCCAGGTTCATCTTAAACCTGAACCCAGTGGACTGCAGGATGAACTCGCCCTCCTGCTGCAGTCCACCATCCTCCTTTCAGGGGATAGAGAGGGAGCTGAGGGACGTCTGTGTAACCTGGAAGTGAAGCCGACCAGTTATATCGGTGGCACCACGTGAAGGCTTCCTTCTGCACCACCATTGAGAGGGTAAAAGGAGATGGATTCAAACATCTTTAGTACCTATCGATTTCCTTATCCTGAATGCAACCCTCTGCTGCTGACAAGAATATAAAATATAATACAATATCCTACTGACGGAGATGAAGATTTACTTTCTTAATCAAATTCTCCCCGTGATTTTAACCCTTTCAGTGCGATGACGTATTATCGACTTCATTCTTGCCACTTACAGACTTAATTCAGCTTCACGAAGGAATATTTGAACTGGAGTAATCTGGTCTGTCCTCCATGACCTCTTGCACTACAGGAGCCTCTCCCACACTAAACAAAGTGGCCAAGAGGTAGCAAGAACGAAGGAATGAAAACAAGTCCTTAGACTGAAGAGGTGAACAGAAACCCTCGCAGCTGACAAGAAAGGAAACCTATGTGTGACAGAGAACCAGGTTTCCATCCCCGAGGCACATATCGGGTTTCTTTTGTCTTTTTTCTAAACCACTGAAAAACTTTATTACTTCACCAGCAACGGGTCTTATATCCTACACTGTCTTCCTCTCCGTTCACGCACTCCTTCATCCATATACACAACGCACCCACCACAGTGTTAATACTGTTACTCGTACCATTAACCCTCCCACAGTAGGCACAACTCCACTATGCTATTCCACTTTAAGCCGGAGGATTTAATTCATCTAAGAGTGAGTCATAGGAGTCTGAGTGCTAATTGAATCACAACTAACCCTCTCATGGTAGGTACAACTCTAGTGCTCTACTCCAACTAATGTAGACGACTATATTCTTCTGAGAGTGAGTCATTGGAGCCTCTTGTAAAAATGCGAGAAATAATTCTAACTTGGGATTATCTCTGACTTAGAGAAACACACAGATTGATCGGCGGATACACACGATGCCGGGTGAAAGGATGGACACAAAAAAAACAGGTGGGTAGATGGATGGGCGGACGGATTGTTGTTTAAAACGATGGGTAAAGAAATGGGAACCCATGAACAAATATACAGACCGACAAAAAATAGAGAAAACTGATTAAAACCTAAGAAAATAGACACCACAACAGCCAAAAGGTGCATATCTGGGTTTGGTTAGTGAGGTCAGGGATCGAAGCATATCGTGACCATATATTTCTCTTTTTGAAACTAAAACCTATTAATGGTCACTTGGTCTAACATATATTTTTTTCCCTCTATTCGCTAGTCGTATATTTTCTTTCTAACTGCTGTGTGTATGAGTGTAACAAAATGGTGGGTGGTAAGCCGTAATAAAACAGGAAGTTGTATATCCTGGGGCAAAACGTTAAATGGGATAGTTTTAACATTTTTGGTGGGCCATATTTCTCTCTTCATCATAGTAAAATCGTGTGACGTCAGCGGAAATACACTGCAAGTAGGTAATTGGCAGGCAAAGGGTTAAAGGCGTTTTGTTGTGGCCACCCTGGATGAAGCCTGCCACTGGGTGTGGCCTGAGGGATGGCCAGACCCACTGACTAATAGATAAATAGACAGACAGACAGACAGACAGACACACACACACACACACACACACACACACACACACACACACACACACACACACACACACACACACACACACACACACACACACACACACAGCCTTTACTTCTGCAAAGAGTACAATACTTTCCTTTTTCTAGAGTACAAGACTATTTTTGCAGAGAGTACTTTACTTTTGGATGGAGTGCAAGACATTACTTTTGGACAGAGTGCAGGACTTTACTTTTGGGTAGAGTACAAGACTTTATTTTTGGATAAAGTACCAGACTTTACTTCTGGATGGAGTACAAGTGTTTTTTTTTTTTTTCTTTTTTTGATAGAGTACAAGACTTTACTTTTGGATAGAATACAAGACATTACTTTTGGCTGGAGTATGTGAGTTTACTTTTGGACTGTGACGTTGTAGCTACCTTACAGTAGATTGAACAGTTAGGGAGTGAGGCAGACTGATAAAAAAATAGATTGAACAGTTAGCTAGAGAGACAGACTGATTAAAAAATAGACTGAAAATTAGACGAACGCTTGCTCAAGCAGATGGATTAATAGGCAGACAGAGAGAGAAGTGTGATAGATAAACACATAGGCTACATTTATGCAACAAATGTATAGACAGATAGAGAGATACATAGATGCACAGATACATAGATAGGTAGACAGACAGATAAACATTTTTGTAGCCGGAGAATTTTAACTATAGTTAGAAACGTAAATAACAGGATGTATAGACAGATAAACAGATTGAATGAGAGATTAGTGTTCTGATTGATGGGAGAAAGATGTAGACAGATGCATAAATAGACAGATACATTGATTGATAGAAAAATACATAGACGGTTAGAAAAAGCTTTATTAGCTAACTGCCTCATTGCCTGATTAATGGAAGATATAGACAGATAAACAGGCGGACCGACTTACTGCTTGACAAACTAACGCACTGATGTATGATAGATAGATAGATTGGTAGACAGATTAATATAGACTTTATTTATTGACTGACCGACTGACTAAATGACTAAATCAGGGAAGAAAGATGGCTGCATTGTTTGACAGACAGACATATAGACGATAACCGGCATATAAAGTGACTGGCTGACTGCTTGATTAATTCCTTTTCTCTGGTCTCACATAAGGAACAGAAGCCACAGCAGCCAACACAGGTAGATAACTGGGTCTGGTGAGGGAGACCAGGGATCCAAACCGTCACTGGTAGCTCAGTTCTTTTTTTTTTCTTTTAATATCATGCCGTCGTCCGCTTCTAAGTTTAGTTTTATACTTCATTCTAGTTTGTTAGACTTTTTAGTCTCTCTCTCTCTCTCTCTCTCTCTCTCTCTCTCTCTTGATGTCATATCATCGAAAGGTGTGCCAGCCAAGAATTACTCTTTATTTTTTGTGTCCCTGTTAATTAACGACTCGTCCTCCCAGCCACAACACGCCACCCTCCCTCATATACTTCCCCACCTTGCCCCTCCATCTTGTTCTTGGTCTGTCTCAAAGGTATGAATTACAACACAAAGCCAAAGCAAGCAAGTCACTGGCCATCGCAACCACTGAACGTATGCAGGAGGAGGCAAATATTTAACCCTCTCATGGTAGGCACAACTCTAGTATTCGGTTCCTGGCCATCGCAACTATTGAACATATGCAGGAGGAGGCAAATGTCTAACCCTCTGATAATCAGGATAACTCTAGGACGATATTCAGTACATTTCAACTACCGCCACACAACAATACTGAGCTCAAGAAAGACCTCTGGTACTCAAGGGTTTTAACTGGACAGAAACCCTGACAGCCAAGAAGGAAGGAATCGGATGCAGCCACTGACACCCAGGTTTACATCCTGTCTGCTTTGGGGGATTTCTTTTATATTTGTAGATTTGGTACTTTTTCCTCGGTATCGTACTGTATAAAAGGTACTCTCTCTCTCTCTCTCTCTCTCTCTCTCTCTCTCTCTCTCTCTCTCTCTCTCTCTCTCTCATATAATTGGAGTAGCAATGGGTCTTATATCCTCCGCTGTCTTCATCATTCCTCACAAAGTCCTGCACCCACTTCCTAGCACGGACACACATACAGTACATACACTCTCTTCATCAATGTACGTTCGGAATTCAGACATTACACACACAATCCTCATGTACTCAACTCTCATCTAAACACACAGTACATACTTACCAACATTCGCACTAAAAGATGAACTTATTTCAGACACACACACACACACACACACACACACACACACATACACATAACAATGAGCTCCCTCCACATGCACCTTCACACACGCACTTTTCAAAAACTCACTCTAATCCTACGCACACTCACATATATTTTCCAGTAACACAGTTTCCTCGCCCTCAGACTTCCTCTCCTTCTTCTCCCACAAATAACCACCACAGCCACCCAGGAACACAACCACACTAACATACCCAACAACAAACAGGTCAGAGTGGAGAAAGCTGTTATGCAGTGGAAGTACAGTATTCTGGGTTATGATGATGATGATGTTGTCGATAACGGCGTTGATGTCGACGATAACGATGATGGTGATAATGATGATGAATTACAAGTACACTAAACAGAAGCCTGACGGCCAAACCGGAAGAGGGGCCTGATCAGTGACATAGATCCAGGTTTCGATTCCTTAATTGCCACACGGTTTCTTTTTATTCTTTTTTTTTCTTTACATGTATATTTATAAAATAATTTGTTTAGAATTTACACTTTTCTCTTGGTGAAGGTAATTCTCGTTAACCCTTTTTATATTTAGTTTAGTTATCAGTCCTACGAAGCAGAACTGTAACATATTCGGCCACGCGTCTTATTCCACTGCAAAATTGAGCACCACTCTCTCTCTCTCTCTCTCTCTCTCTCTCTCTCTCTCTCTCTCTCTCTCTCTCTCTTTAACTGCATTAGCAATGGGTCAACTTGCTTCCATTGTTCACGCACTCCTTCATCCATTTCGCAGCACGCACACACAATGTTCACGTACTTTCCAATAACCTACACCCAGAATCTACACATTACACACGCATTCCGCATGCGCTGAGTTCGTACACACACACACACACACACACACACACACACACACACAGACACATACACACACACACACACACACACACAAATGAATAAAGGACAAGGAGCAGCGAACGTACTGAAAAATTAACACACACACACACACACACACACACACACACAAATGAATAAGAAGGACAAGAAGCAGCGAACGAATTGAAAAATTAACACACACACACACACACACACTCAGAACCCATTCTCTCTCTCTCTCTCTCTCTCTGTTGTCCAGCTACTATTGAGTTACAGGAGCCACAAGGTCTTAATACTGGTACCGTGAACCATCAAATGGTCGGGACAAAGACACTGTTTCATTGCAGCTGAGGCCAGACGATTTTATTCAGGTGAGAGTGGGTCATAGGAGCTGGCTGTGTTAATATCTACAATGAGCGATTTAGTGCTTCTGCTATCTGTAGCCTTAATAACTCTCTCTCTCTCTCTCTCTCTCTCTCTCTCTCTCTGAGATGAACAAAATCTTCTGGCCTTACCTGCAGTACTAAAGTTATCCTGATCATGAGACAGTTAATGGTGACAGTATTGACACTCTCAGCCACTTACCACTCACTCTTACAGCAATAACACTGTTGTTGATACCTGCACTGAAAATATACACTGGTTGTGATGGCCAACGAGTTATTTATATACTGCACGTTACCAAGACTACTTCTGAGCATGGAGTTGGGTTCCTTTAACTTTGGAATGAATAGGTAGATGGACAGGTAGGCAAACTGATGGACAGATAGAGAGATATAGAGGCAGATAGATGTATATAGATAAACAAAAGAAATTCATACACATCCCAGGAGATTTTCATCATAATAGATAAGTCGATATATAAACAGAGAGACGAAGAGAAATAGACAGGCAGATAGAATAACAGATGTAAGGGTCGATAGGTGGATACAGAAACAGGCAGATTCAGATAATGAATAAACAGGGATATGATCAAACAAACAGATCAATTGACAGGCATGCAAACAATATGCAAAGACAGACAAGGAACCTCCAGCATGACTAATCAAATGGATACACAGATATACAGCAGCGAGAACGGACAACAGTGGTAGATAAACCGAGGGTAGAACAGCCAACAGTGGTAGATAATGAGAAGCAACAACAGCCAACAGTGGTATATAAACAGAAACAACAACAGCCAACAATGGTAGATAAACAGAAGCAACAACAGCCAACAGTGGTAGGGAAACAGAAGCAACAACAGCCAACAATGGTAGATGAACAGAAGCAACAACAGCCAACAGTGGTAGATAAACAGAAGCAACAACAGCCAACAGTGGTAGATAAACAGAAGAAACAACAGCCAACAGTGGTAGATAACTGGGTCTGGTTACTGAGCACCTGTGATCCACCCTTAAACCTCACTCTTTTGTGTATGTGGTAGGTGGGGGGGCGGACCATCCACTCACTCGTAGTGCTGCTCTCGGGTGACTGTCCTTTCCTCTCTTCTTTCTTTCTCTCATTCCGTCGTCTTCTGTCTTTCCTTCCCTCATTCTTTCCTCCTCCGTATGCCTATGAGTGATTCTACACTCATTCTTCTGCCTTTTTTACCTTCATTTTAACTTCTTGTCTCTGCCTATGGGTGACTCTACACTGAATGACAAGCCAAATGGTTTCCTGTACACCAGGAAACTATTTACTACGCTGGGTGGTAACCATACAACCAAATTATGGCGCATGGCTGTTTAGTGGGTAATTAAGGTGCTCCAGTCGGATTGAGCCTGTGAAGGTTTCCATATCCAAGAGGAAGCTGAGGTTTATTGCTCACGTATTCCCACTCAAGGATGAGTGAGGCTTGTCACTCTCATCTTAAATGTCAGGACCAACCCCGGTCCCCTACGCTCGTCATGGGGCAACACAGGATTAGATGATTTTTCTTTTGCTTCGGTTCTCTCTCTCTCTCTCTCTCTCTCTCTCTCTCTCTCTCTCTCTCTCTCTCTCTCTCTCTCTCTCTCTCTCCCTCTCTCTCTCTCTCTCTCGTACACAAATCGATCCATCCCTGTACACTATGAGTGAACATTTGTTCATTATACATGGTGAACGTTTCTATTATTCATTCCTTTAATACGTGGATACATGGGATACAGACCATCTAGGCGGGAACGGAAGGACAGCTAAGTTAGCTGAGTTTCAGCCCAGAGATTGAAGGAGAGGAAGAGGCTGGCAAAGACCCTGTTGGAAGAAACCTGTATATATATTTCACAGCCATGGGACTAACTTACAATTAATAGGTCGGAGTGGAGAAAACTAGAAAAGATATTAATATTACAGTGGAATGATGATGGCGATGCTGCAGCTGCTGCTGCTGCTGCTGATGATGATGATGATAATGATGAGTGGCAATAGAGAGGTCTAGAGTCGGTCTCTTGTGACAAAAATGGTTGAACTAAGTGACAGAGAAAGGAGATACGTAGACAGTCAGAATAGAGAAGAAAACATGTAGAACTGTCCGGATATAAAGGTAAATAGATAAATACATAGATAGATAGACAAATGGAACTGCAGATATAAAAAAAATGGAATTAAATGATACAGACAAGCTGAATTAACATGAAAGACTAATAGGATCATTGTTTAACATATTGGGATGTACAGTATAGAAAGAAAGACACAGATTCTGGTAAAGTTAAAGATTACTATTTCCATTCATATATCTGGCAGAATCACTGTTTAGCATATTGAGATGTATAGACAGAAGGACAGAGATACAGATACAATTGAAGATTACATTTTCCATACAAAAACCTGACAGAAACTCCTACAGCCAACACAGGTGGATATCTGGTGTGGACAGTGACCGCCTGGGTTCGAACCCTAGAAGCGAAGAGTTTCTTTTTCTGTATCAAGCCTGGGTTCAAAATTAGGTTCGTGTGTGTGTGTGTGTGTGTGTGTGTGTGTGTGTGTGTGTTACGTTGCTCGTATATATTTTTCATAGTCTCTCTCTCTCTCTCTCTCTAACACGACGATAATATTTTCTTCTGGCTTAGGTAACTAGAAATTCGCTCTTAGACTATCGATAGATCCATATGTCTGTTTATCCGTCTGTCAGTGTATCGATCTATCTACTTACCTGTCTACCGACCTACCTATTGCTTTCATGTCTACCTACTTATCTACCTACTTAACATGTTATCTGCCTCCCTATCTACCTACTTAACATGTTAATTTGTTTAACTATCTATCTGTTTATCTATCTACCTTTCAGATTATCTGCTCACATTGACAGAAATCGATATCTAACGCGGAAAGTGAGAAGCGTGAATGTCAATGGTAAAGTTGTAATGGCAGACAGAAAAAGACCTGGGACGAGGTCACGAGGGTGATCTCAGGGATAAGGGACTGAAAAGGGAGGCTGGAAGTGATCGAGCAGGGTGGGAAGCCTACCATTAGGTATTAGGTGACCAAGGCAGACGGATGCAAGCATTTTGGAGCCTTTATACAGCATACAATAATACCTCCAGCAAAGGAAGAACCAGATGAAAAATACAAGGTTAGTATTTGGGTGAGTGTTGGTTAAAAATCCCTCCCACCACAACACACCAGCCTCCCTCATATACACTGCTAACCCATATTGTACATCCACATTGTTATTGCTACCACCACCCCTCTGTGCCTGCCACCACAACACACCAGCCTCCCTCATATACGTTGCTAACCCATATTGTACATCCACATTGTTATTGCTGCCACCACCCCTCTGTGCCTGCCACTATCCTGACACACTGATACATAGAAAATGCATACTTTACATATCGCTGGTGAGATGAACCAGACATACGTATAAACAGACACCTCGAGTAGGCCTGTTCCATTCCATCTATCGTAAGATTTTTTTTTTTTTTTCCGACGAAAGGCAAAATACATAAACCTAAGAATGTTATTGCTGTCACTCCCATCGCTCACACCGTTGAAACAATTCTGTTATTGTATTCCAGGTAACGCCAGACTTTTTTTTTTTTTTCAGCAGATTACAGCACTAGCCAAGCAGTGCTGTCTTATCCTTCAACTGGTCGGCACAGCTCCAGCTCTGTTACAGCTGACGTTAGATATTTTTTATTCAAGTGAGGGTACCTCACAGGTACATGAATGCCTAAACATATTTCCCACCAAGTAAGACAGATAGACAACTAGATGTACTAGGGAGTGAAAGAACAGATAAATTAATGGATATAAATATTTTGCAATTCGAAGTGTGCAAAAATGGAACATGAATGTGTAAAAGCATATACTGATTGGCAAATATACATCCCGACCAAAAGACGGGTAAACAAACCACGAAGGAAACAGACAGAAACCATAACAGCCAATTATAGGTCTGGTTATCCTACACTGTCATCCTCTCCGTTCACTCACTCCATCCATATTCAACCACACACCCACCACAGTGGTAATACTGTTGTC
>NC_136959.1:10912686-10919801 GCF_032717465.1 Coenobita brevimanus
ATGAGATATTTGAGGAGCGTGACACCACCAGCAGTCCCCACTGAGGGATAAGCCCCCTCCCAAAAATGAAAATTATCTGAAATAGACAAAAGTCAGCACCTGGATTTCAAGGAGACCGGCATACATATCGCAGGACTGGGTATGAACTTTACATGTTTTTCCAGAATGCACAGGAAGAAACTGCACATTAGCCTTATTAATGTTGGTGTTGTAATTATTTTCAAACTATCTCACACACACACACACACACACACACACACACACACACACACAGTAACTTTAATATTACCAGTAACCACCTTCACTATGAGGGATTTTCACGAAGCTGAATAAAATCGTGTGAGGGAAGGAAGCATGAAATGAAAGCGACATCACCGTTCTGAGAGGGTAGTTGTGGATGTAGCCCCAGGTTCATCTTAATCCTGAACCCAGTGGACTGCAGGATGAACTCGCCTTCCTGCTGCTGTCGACCATCCTCCTTTCAGGGGATAGAGAGGGAGATGAGGGACGTCTGTGTAACCTGGAAGTGAATCCGACCAGTTATATCGGTGCCACCACATGAAGGCGTCCCTCTGCACCGCCACTGAGAGGGTAAAAGGAGATGGATTCAAACATCTTCAGTACCGATCGATTTCCTTATCCTGAATGCAACCCTCTGCTGCTGACAAGAATATGAAATATAATACAATATCCTACTGATGGATATGTAGATTTTTAATTATATAAAATTCACACCGGGATTTTAAATCCCTTCAGTCCGATGACATACTATCGATTTCATTCTTGCCACTTACAGACTTAATTCAGCTTCACGAAGGAATATTTGAACTGGAGTAATCTGGGCTGTCCTCCATGACCTCTTGCACTACAGGAGCCTCTCCCACACTAAACAAAGTGGCCAAGAGGCAGCAAGAACGAAGGAATGAAAACAGGTCATTAGACTGAAGAGGTAAACTGAAACCCTCATGGCTGGCGGGGTAGAAAACCAGATGTGTTGCAGAGAACCAGGTTTCCATCCGTTATTAACATGTTTTTTTTTTTTTTCTAAAACTATATAACTTTCCCTATTGCATCACCAGCAATGGGTCTTATATCCTACACTGTCTTCCTCTCCGTTCACGCACTCTTTCATCCATATTCCATCACGCATCCACCACAGTGGTAATACTGTTACCATTAACCCTCTCATAGTAGCCACAACCCTATGCTATTCCATCTAAAGGCAGACGATTTTATTCATGTGAGAGTGAGTCACAGGAGCCTGAGTGCTAATGCTGTCACAGCTAACCCACTCATGGTAAGCACAACTGTAGAAGTCTATTCCAACTAACGCCAGACAATTTTATTCATCTGAGAATGAGTCATAGGATCCTGATGTTAAGACACGAGAAATTATACCCATCCAGGATTGACTCTGAGACCTATACAAATATACAGACAGACAGGGAGATACACTGGTAGATGGAAGGATGGACACAAATAGCAGGTGGTTGGATGGGTGGATGGTTGGTTAAAACGATGGATAAACAAATACAAACAGATGGACTAACAAATAGGCTGAGAAAATTAGAGACAAAATACCATATATCCATTAAGGTATATAGAAACTGCGAACGCCGACACAGGTAGATAACTGGGTCTGGTGAGTGAGGCCTGGGATCTAACCGGTCGTGGCGATGGTTTCTTTTTAAATATCAACCATTGTCGGTCACCTGGTGTTTGTACTATTTTCTCCTGTGTTGGCAAGTCTTATTTTCGTTATAACTGTTGTGTATGAGTGTAACAAAATGGTGGGTGGTAAGCCGTAATAAAACAGGAAGTTGTATATCCTGGGGCAAAACGTTAAATGGGATAGTTTTAACATTTTTGGTGGGCCATATTTCTCTCTTCATCATAGTAAAATCGTGTGACGTCAGCGGAAATAAACTGCAAGTAGGTAATTGGCAGGCAAAGGGTTAAAGGCGTTTTATTGTGGCCACCCTGGATGAAGCCTGCCATTGGGTGTGGCCTGAGGGATGGCCAGACCCACTGACTAATAGATAAATAGATAGACACACACACACACACACACACACTCACACTCACACACACACACACACTGGATGAAGCCTGCCATTGGGTGTGGCCTGAGGGATGGCCAGACCCACTGACTAATAGATAAATAGATAGATACACACACACACACACACACACACACACACACACACACACACACACCCTGGATGAAGCCTGCCATTGGGTGTGGCCTGAGGGATGGCCAGACCCACTGACTAACAGATAAACAGATAGATACACACACACACACACACACACACACACACACACACACACACACACACACACACACACACACACACTGGATGAAGCCTGCCATTGGGTTTGGCCTGAGAGATGGCCAGACCCACTGACTAACAGATAAACAGATAGACACACACACACACACACACACACACACACACACACACATACAAACACACACACACACACACACACCTGGATAAACCCTGCCATTGAGTGATAGGTAACTAATTGATTACGAGATAATAAAAACAAGTAGTCAGGTGACGAGACAGATAGACAGGTATAGAGATAGACTGATAGATGTACAGACAGTCCTACCTGTTAATGATGATAATTGAGACGGAAACAGTGAATCCTATGAATGAAAGTCTGATAGAAGGACAAACGGAATTATAGCGACAGATAGAGCGATAGATAGACCGACAGATTAGTAGACAAATAGGTCGGGAAATGACAGAGAGAGAGAGAGATACAATTAATAGATGCATATATAATTTTCTGTTCATATATTTCCTTGAAACTCCAGTAACCAACACAAATGGATGTCTGGGTTTGGACTGGGAGGACCCGGGATCGAATCCAGCTGCGAAAGTTTCTTTTTCTATATCAGGTTAGGGTTCAAAATTGGGTTCGATTTTGCATTTCTTGCAACTGATACACGCATGTCAGTGTAATGTTACGCTCTCTCTCTCTCTCTCTCTCTCTCTGCCAATCCTCATGCCATGTAGCCAACTGTGTCCATAACCCCTTCAGTACGGTGAGGTCTTCTTCACTGTATTCTTGCTATCCACACAGTATTTTACTCAGCTCAGGAGAGACTTTGTGAAGTAGACGGGTTTGCTGCAGCCTTCCTTAACCACCTTCACTACTAGGCTGCTCTCCTCTGCCCAATATAATCCTCTCGCCCCACCAGCAACAACACAAAAATACTCTTCTCACACACAACCTTATCTCCCTCATTCATACTTACCTTCTTTACCTTATCTGTTCGCTATATACGGTAATTAGTTCATTTATATACTACTGTTGTTAACTCATGCCATTTACCAGTGGCAAGTATGGTCCGGATGTTGATGATGATGGTGGTGGTGCTGACGACGACGATGACAACGACTATGAAGATGATGGTCATGATGATGATGATGATGAACACCAACGATGACGACAATGACGGTAATGATGTTGGCTAAGACGATGATGATGATAAAAAATGATAATGATTATGGTGCTGCTAATAATTACATGTTAGGACGTTTTTATTTTTCAATTGATGTTTAAAATTTTTAGGAGTAAATAGAAGAATTTATACGTTGACAGGAAGATATATACAGTACGTTTGGTTACATATGAGGGACAGAAGCCACACCGGCCAACACTGGTAGATAACTGGGTCTGGATAGTGACGGCCTGGGAACGAACCATAGGAGAACGTTGGCTTGTTTTTTACGTACAACATACTAGGTTGGGAGCCTGATAAGCTATCTTGTGTAACAATATCTTTCGTTTCTCCCACTCTCTCTCTCTTCTCTCTCTCTCTCTCCCCAACTGCAGTAGCAATGAGTCGGATTCCTACATCGTTCACACACAGCTTAATCCATTTCGCAGCACACACACACACCTCTTCACGCACTTACAAAACTTACTAATCACACACCTACAAAACCACACCCACAAACTCTCACAACCACACCCACTCATACACACACATAACAGTACTTTTCCTCCACACGTACCTACTTATATCACAAAAGATCAATTTAATCACACACACACACACACACACACACACACACACACACACACACACACACATATTAACAACGCATTCCCCCCACACGCACCTTCACACACGCACTTTTTAAAAACTCACTCTACAGTAATCCTACGCACACTCACATCTACTTTCCAATAACACAGTTACCTCGTTCTCAGACTTCCTCTCCTCCTTCTCCCACAAATAACCACTACAGCCACCCAGGAACACAACCACACTAACATATCCTAACAGCAAACAGGTCAGAGTGGAAAAAGCTGGCACAGATCTGTCATGCAATGAAAGCATACTGGGCTATGATGATGATGATAATGAATTCCATATGATGATATTATGTATGAAGACACTGATGATGATAATGATGATGAATTGCATATGTTGGTATTGTTACATGTCATGATATTTATGATGATAATGGTGATGATAAATTATATATAATGAAGAAACAAAACCATTCGAGGACGGAAAGCCAATCTCCCGCCAAAATATGTTGTTGGAGACAAACCTAATTTGAACTAGGACGCACTCAGAGAGAGCATACCTCCTGCAATGCCAGTGCAGGATCCGGATCCGGATCTGTCCCCAAATTTAATCAATTCTCTCTTGGCTCATGGTCCACCCGTCCACAAAATTTCATTGAAAATCATTAGAACTTTTAGAAATATCGTGTGGACAAAGAAACAAAAAGTTCCTTGATCAGGATGATGATCCGGATCACCACCAAAATCTAATGGATTGTTCCTTCGGTCATACCCTACACTCTAAAACAATTTCAGCAAAATCCGTCAAACTTTTTTGAGTAATCCTGTTAACAGACAGACGAACAAACAAACCAACGCTGGCAAAAACATAACCTCCTTGGCGGAGGTAATAAAATTCGCAAAACTCTGTTGAATTCAGTCACTGCGTTTTGCGAAATCCCAATCTATAATTAAAAATAGACAGTGGTTGGCATTCGGTCATCTTTGATTAAATCCTCACCAAAAGTAATAAACTACTGCACATCCACATACAGTAGTTGCTATTTCCCAGAAGGTTTGATGAAAATTCGTCCATAACCTTTCGAATATGTTGGGAAAACACACACACACACACACACACACACACACACACACACACATCTTTCACAAACCCTGCCATTGGGTGTGGCCTTTAGGGATGGTCAGACACACTGACTAATTTAAAGGTAAATACACACACACACACACACACACACACACACACACACACAACCCCTATTCACACTGACTGGTAACAGAATTATTAAACAACCAAGAAGATAGAAGGAAGATACAGAACGATATACAGATAAACATTAACAGATGGATTAACAGATACATAGGTTGACGGATTGATAAACATACAATCCGACCCGGAAATGATAATTGAGACAGAAACAGTGGGTTCTATCAATGAAGGCCTGACAGAAGGGCTAACAGGATTATAGTGCCAAATAGATCATAGATAGACAGATACGTAGACAAATAGATCTAGGTATAATGAGATAGATAGATAGATAAATATAACTGATTATTGCATAGATTATCATCCGCATATATATCTGGCAGAAACTCCAATAACCAACACAGGTGGATGTCTGGGTATGGATTGGGATGACCCGGGTCCCAGGATCAACCCAAACAGAGAGTTTCTTTTTCTATATCAGGTCGGGTTTCAAAACTGGGTTCGTTTTTGAATCTCTTGGAACTGATATACGCATGTCAGTATAATGTTACGCTCTCTCTCTCTCTCTCTCTCTCTCTCTCTCTCTCCCAGTCCTCATGCCACATAGCCAACTCTGTCCATAACCCCTTCAGTACGGTGAGGTCTTCTTCACTGTATTCTTGCCATCCACACAGTATTTTACTCAGCTCAGGAGAGACTTTGAGAAGTAGACGGGTTTGCTGCAGCTTCCTTAACCACCATCACCAGCCAAACCAGAATATGAAGAGCTCTTGGGTGGAGAGGGGGATTAAGTACAGCTCTGCCACATCTTTACCAAAACAAAACCACCCGGTATCCAACGTTTTCTATAATATTTTGAATGGGATAACTCCGACAAAAAATGCTACCGTACATTTGTTACGTTTAGTCTTTTTGGTTCCATTAAGGCTATTATCGGCTATTATAGTATAAAAATACAAGCTATAAACAGTCCACGGTGGGTGGTAGGTGAGTGGCCGTGACTGACCCAAACAGCGGGTCACCGGAAACGTGGCATGTGGTCTAAACAACGTTGTCACTTGTATAGAGTCGTTGTTTATATTCTTATAAAGAAAATTAATCGTTACTATGAAGTTTTTTTAATATATTATATATGGAGTACTTCACGGTACAGTAATATAAAACTGTTAATATCTTAACATTCGACAATGCAAAGTTGAAGGTTTAAATGTTTGGCATATGCACCTTTCTTACCTGTCAAACCCCAGAGCTCTTAATATTCTGGTTTGACTATAGGCTGCTCTCCTCTACCCAATATAATCCTCTCGCCCCACCACCAACAACACAAAAATACTCTTCTCACACACAACTGTATCTCCCGCATTCATAGTTACCTTCTTTATCTTATCTATTCCCTGATTATGACGATTAATACTGTTGTTTGCTCATGCCATTTATCAGTGGCAAGTATGGTCCGCATGATGATGATGATGATGGCGGCGACAATGACGACTACGATGATGATGATGATGATGATGGATACCGACGATGACTATGACGATAATGATGTTGACTGCCAAGGAGATGATGATGAAAATGGTAATGATGATGGTGATGATAAGTAAAGTCGAGTTAATTTTTAGGATGTTTAATTCAAAGTTTCAGGAATAAATAGATACAATGCTTTAAATTCATATGTAGTCAGGGAGACAAATACATTATGAATACATCTGAGGGACAGAAGCCACACTGGCCAACACTGGTAGATAACTGGGTCTGGATAGTGATGGCTCAGGATCAACACCATTAAGGAGTAGATAAGGCTTCTTGTATACGTAAATCATACTAGGTTCGAGTATGATCTGTGATTAACAGG